>NW_024038188.1:0-138531 GCF_016077235.1 Cyprinodon tularosa
AGAAATAATGTCTCATCTAAACATCCCTCACTTAACAATAAAAGTTAACAATAACTCTCAACTCCCAATAACAGATGATACTCAGCCTCAGCAATGAAGGAAATAATGTCTGTTCTGTAGGCTATTGGAAAAAATAAATTAACAAATGAGCTAATTAACAAAAAATACCTCTTGTGTAGCAAAAATTATTCAAAATGTACCAAAAACGAACAAACATATCAATAGACTATCTTTACTTTCGGAGTCCAGGTGGCTTTTCAGATTCCTTGCACCTCCATTGGACACCGAGACATATGTGCCTGCTTTGCACACTGTGCACAAGGCCTCCCGTTTGTCTCGACCCAGTCTGAAAGAGGGGAAACTCTTTTGTAAATCGGCGGTAAACATACATTTCCGCTTTTGCATGTTGTTGGCGTACTGACAGCCACGCTATCTATATTCTGATTAAGAACAGGGCTGCCTGCACTGCAAGTACATCCCGCTGCAGCCTGCGGGATGGCGGGATTACGTCACACGCAGCTTCGTGCGCAGGGCCCTAGTGCCTGTAAATTTAATGGTCCAATTAAGGTAATTTAAAAAATCAGGACATTTCCTCACTTACTAAAAAAAACCTGGGACGCCCGGGACAGGACGTGAAATACGGACATGTCCCGGGAAATACGGACGTTTGGTCACCCTACTATTTATATTACTTAGAAAACTTCACATTCTTAGAAGTATATTCAATAAAATGAAACCCTCTTTATTCTCTTAGATACTAAAATAAAGAAATACATACAATCTGTAAATCGTATCAACAAAAAACAAACTAAATCCAAAGTTATCATATACAATAAACAACACTTTGTTCCGAAGTCAGCTCCCGACATCGCTTGGTCTGAAGGGATCATTTTAAGGGTGAGAGGCCACTCCCCCCTTGCTTTTATAACTATTGGAAACGCTAACCTTAAACATGAACGCGCAAAACCGAGTGCTAGAGACCAAACCAGGTGAGAGAAATGGGACTAGGCCATAGAGTAGTATACTGCTTTCTTGCAACCCAGCATGAAAACAGTCATTATATGGAGACACTTTTTTTTTACAGAATAGACCTACCCTTGCATTGTGTTGCGAAGACGGAAAGCTTGCTATCACTCCTGATGTGTAGCAGCAGACCTGTCCAAAGTCAGGGAGGGAGTTGGAGACACCATGGAAAGAGTTAGGAGGCAAAAAAAACTGTTCTTTACAAAGGATCTGTGTGCGATGAAAGGAAGTGAGCCAACGTACTGATATGGAATTAACTGTCCAAACCAGAAAAGCCTTGGAGGGAGAAAAGAAACAAAGTGGGTAAGGTTCAAGAAGCAAAGCTTCAGAGTAAGAAACCAAGAGGGATATAGTTGCCACTAAGATTAACACTCAGGTGAGAAAATACCAGCTGCAGGCTCCTCTACTAGTCCTCTTAAAGGAATAGTACACCTGTTGGATTAATTGTACAAGTTATTCTACTTTAATCATATTATACTTATACATTCATATTTACACATTTGCATATTCCTGTATACTTGTATTAAACAAAGTGTTGAAATGTTTCACTTGCTGTCTTTCTAATGCTTGTTATTAGTGTGTGCAGGAAGCAAGGTCAGGAGAATGGAGGAATGCACTCACTAACACCGGAGAAAGGAGTGAAAGCTTTCCTTATCTCATGATACTTACTGTATGATGTTATGCAGACTTCTGGTTCCGACTGGCTTCACCCTTCCCCCTCCCCTTAGCAGTCGGAACCACATTGTAGCCAGGGCGTTTCCTTAATAAAAGCTTGGTAGAGCGGAGACTTTTTCAGAGTGGTTTGGAGAATTGTAACTGAACAGTCTCTGATCACTCTCCTTGCAAGTGAATCATACTAAAATTCTCTGTGTCATTCTTTGTACAGGTTACTGCATAAAATGTTTGGTGTTTAAACCTAACATTAATTGGTCCTTCGAGCCGGATTGCAAGATACCCGACGACCCCCAGCAGGTGAGTGAGATCCAGATAAGCCTGCGGCCGCAGCAAAGAGACCCTTTACGGGACTGGTCTCTCCCTTACAAGCTGGGGTCCGACGGTTGAAGCATTTCGAGGACGCAGAGAATTGTGAGTAGTTTTTCTTTTAATAAGGAGTGAGTGAATTATTGGAAGAAAAATATATAAAAATATAAAAAATGTATAAAAATATAATAATATAAAAAAAAAAAAAAAAAAGAAGATAGAAGTGAAGGGCGTGGGGTCACGAGATTCCCCTTTTGAAGTCCTCTCAGCGTGGGGTCACGAGATTCCCCTTTTGTACTAAAACCCTGACAATTCTAGACTCTATCAGGTAAAACAGAAATTTTAAAACAGTTAAAGTCCGCGGGAGGGCAGGCTCCCCTAGTTTGTAAGGGCAGGTTCCCCGAGTTGTAAACTAGTTAAATTCTGCATAGGATAGCGGCGTCCTCTGTGTTTAAAATAAGGTAAAAGTTAACTGCGCAGTGTGTGTGTGAGTGTGTGTGTGTGAAAGGAAATATAGATATCACTAGATATCTGTATTTCATACCAAAAAGACAAGGGTTAAATGGTGAGCTTTTGTGGAAGTTTGTAGACAAGAAAACTCCACCTGTAAAGGTTGAAGTGAGTTTTACCACAAAAGTAGTTGATCACCATCTTGTCTGAAGCCCCAGTGTTTAGAACACGACAGGTGTTAAAAACCCACTGGGCCCAAATTTAGTTCAAAACGGGAAAAGGGCAAAGTAAAGAAAAACAGAAGTTATTAGAGAAACTCCAGTGCAAAGATTGGAAAGCAGTCGAAAATTACTGGATAAAAAACTACGGTTTTAATAGGCAAATTGAGCACCACAAACATAAAAGATTTGCAACAAAAAATAAAAACAAAGAGCAAAAATAAAGACACTTTGATGACAAAAGAAGGTTACATGCAAACCATGGTCTGGATGAAATTGGCAGAACGAGAGAACAGGGAGAGCGTAGAGCTAAGAGAGACAGGGGGGAGAGACAAAGAAAAGAGAAAGAAGAGGAAGAAAGGGAAAGTGAAGAAAGAAAAAAGGAAAAGGAAAGATCAGTTATGTTTCATAGAAAGGAGGATGATGAGTACGCAGGGCCCTATTCTAACCTGATACATCAAATACATAATCTCCCACCAATGGGAGGTGCTGCCGCTGCAGCCGATCCCTCAGCTCTCTCACCCACGGGGGATCCTCCACGATACACTCCCCCACAACATGTAGAAGCACCATTGAAAATAGCCCCTCCTCAAGTAGCTTCTCCACAAGCTGATACCTCCCAGGGATATATTACTAGGTCCAAAGGTTCTGTAGGAGATTGGTCAAAAACTTTAGCGACAACATTTAATGACATTCTGTCTCCACGGACACCCCGAGTGATGCCTGTGAACCTGGAAGGTGAAGGAGCAGTCCTCACGCTTCCTTTCATAGAATTACCAAACCCCTTAGCAGGCCAGGTTGAGGGGAATGCCCAACAACCAGCCACAGTAATGGTATACAGAACCTGGACACAGGAAGATGTTAGAAAAGCAGTAGAAGGAATTCCCTCTCCAAAGAAGGATGTGGAAGAATGTGTAATTCAAGAATGGGTAAATCGTCACCACATAGAGATGAGTGGTGCAACACTTCAAAAGTATATAAATCACGCCCTGCATGCAGAGAAAGTCATAAAAAGTAAAAAGAATCACAATAAAGAATCCACTGTGTTTTATCAGGAGGAAGAGGACACTGTGTTTTATCAGCAGTCCAGAGGTAGGGGCCGAGGCCGTGTAAGGGGAAGAGGTTTTGGATCACGCTCAACTGATAATTCCAGAGCGTGTTGGTCATGTGGAAAAAAAGGCCACATAGCTAGACACTGTCAAAGTAAACCACAAAAGCAGGAAGCTCAGCATGACTAGATGAGCAACCATTTTCTATTAGAGAGATAGAGGGTGAAAAAATGGATGTCTTAAACCTAGAAGATTTGTTTTTTAAAAGAAAAATATAGACCAGAAATAGTTCTGATGGTCCAGGGCACTCCTGTTAAATTTTGTGTGATACAGGAGCCTGCAGAACCACAATAAAAGAACCCATACCCTTGCACATACCCATCGTAAAGATGATTTACCTGTAGGTCCATATTCAGCATTATTACAGCAAGCACAAGCAGCTTTACAGCAAGACCCAAATGAACTTGGTGCTGCTGCTGCTTCTGCTTCAGCCCCAGTCTTGCCAGCTCCTAAAGTTGAGAATCTACCGGCTTATTCTCCTATGCCCAGCACCTCCAAAAGGGTTACCCGTTCTGGGGGACCTGTGGGGGCTTGGTCAAAAGATATGGGGGGAGGCTTAATCTCCCCACTGCCAGCCCCTGAACCCAAACCTGAAATTGAGTGTTTCCTTTAATTGAGCTGCCAAATCCTTTGGCGGGCCAGGGGCCAGCTGAAAATCCATTTTTTCCTGTCATGATGGTCTATAGGCAGGGGCGGATTTAGGAAATTTGGGGCCCTGGGCATGGATGGGCAGGGCCCCCCCCCCCCCCTGACAAGAAAACCTATAAAACAGTCGCATTCTACAGATAGAGCAATGTTAATAGAATAGACATTCATTATTTGTTCTAGGTTTTGTCCCTCTGTTCTTGTTCCTTTTTCCTCTCTATTTATCAGCGTTCTGATGGCATTTTAGCAAAAGCATTTAAAACAAAAACATAATTAATATGCACAAATAAGGATTAGTTGTATTAACTATACATGTGAATAGCACCCCAACAGTTTCCTGTGTGACAGTGGTGCATGCAGAACAACTGTTAAACAACAAATTCCAGGTGCTGGCCAAGGACCTGAGACTGTCATAGTCCGATTAGCTCAAGGTCATTTAAAGGCTGTGCAGGAGATCCAGCTTGTGTGGTTGAGAGACCCTGAAGGACTCTCCTGCCGGCTGTCTGCACTGACTTTACCTGAATGTCCAGTTAACCTCTTAGGCAGGGATGCTCTATGCTTTGCTTAGACAGAGGCTGGGCATCCCATCCCTGGTAGGGACACTATTGGTCTGGTGTCATTGGTACTATGCATTATGCATGCCTTTCTTTTTTTTATGCTTGATATGAGCATCAGTACTGATGAGAGGAATTCATTGTTTAAAGAAAAAAGGAGCATTTTGCTACATTAATAAACATTTTTAAGCACTACACTAACTAGATGCTGTTTATCAATGTTGGAGTATCACCGGCTCTGATGAATGTGGAATTAGGACTGTTTTCCACTTTGTAAATTATTTTATTTGAACAACTGAGACAGACGGTAAATACAGTACTTTCTTCTGAATATATAGAATCGTGCAGAGTTAAACCCCACTCTTATATTTTTACCTACTATGCTTCATTAAAAATAATAACTTCACTATGAAAGTTGAACATCTGGGCTGTAGTTACTCTGTGTTGCCCATCTCATGTATTTTATCTGTGGCTGAAAACATGAATCATATTCATTGTTTATTTGCATATTCGTAAACAAATTTAGTGATTCATCATTAAATGGAGTATAGAGACTCTAACACATAATATACATGTCAAATCTGGCTTTCCCCGAAAGAGTAACCCACTTGGATCAGTAATCATACCAAAACTGTAAAATAAATTTATAAACATTTTGCAAATACGATTATATAATGTTTTTGTCTGTCAAGGAGCTCTTCAGGAGGAGATGTTTTGGTTTCACCTGGTTTAATGTCATTAGTAATCTTCTTTACAGAACTTTTGGCTAACCAATTAATCGAAAGAATTAACGAGACTGATCGATTTACGAAATAATTGTTAGTTGCTGTCCTAATTTCATCGTAACATTGTATTAAACATAACATTTCTTATTAAAAACATGTGAAATGGGGATGGCATTCAACGAAACAAACATGTTAATCAGCCAAACTATCTTAAAATCCATAATGGCACCTATATGTGACCAGAACATAAACCAATCCTTCCAAATAAAAAAAAAAAAATTCTTTGAATGAGCTGCTATATTGAGTCATGATTTTACTCATGTCTCAACCGGGGGGATTGTAGGATTGATTGAGCATTGAGCATCATTATACAGCATATGGATTTATATTCTATGCAAAAAAACTTTTGTAAAGCATGTCTAATATGTGCTAAACATAATCTTCAAGGAAATTTAAGACCTAAAAAGGTGCTTTCCCTAAACCTATTTATCCTTTCAATTCTGTTTGGTTATAATAGATTTGTTTTCTAAATGGATTGTAAGAAAGTGATAGTTAGATCAGATGAGTAATGAGTAAAATCACTTTCTTAATTATTCTCTGGACCCTTACCATACTGCTTAGCACTCTAGTAATTCTACTGTGGTACCTGTTATAGAATACACATTTGGTCTCCTTCACCGACCTTCAGAGGAAGTCCATCGTACAAAGGGGGTTGTATTTTTTAGCATACAACCATCTCAAACTGGTGAAGGTTCAACAACTCTGCCGAGAGGTCATAGGAAGTAGACCATTGTGTAAAAAGATTATCCATATAGAACACTTTTGAAGTTTAAACCTAGATGATGTTGCGATTATTCATATTAGTTTTGTGTTCAGCTCTCGCTCAGAGCAAGGATTCTTGTTGCCCTCAAGATCCAGCTATTTGTAAAAGGGACGTCTATCTCTGCTATAACTCTACTAGAGTAATCAGTTTGGTGACTATTCCTTTTCAAACATTCTCGCAAAGATTTAAACATGACCCCGGAAATTGGCACGGTTATGATTTCTACCTATTTCCTCGCGTAGTTCAAAGAACTCATAATGGTTGGGGAGACGTATTTAGAACCACTGGACAGTGGAAAAAGGGATCATATGGATGGACACCTTTAGCTAAGAAATAGATGAGTAGAATATCAGGGTTCACTGTTAACCATGCTTCCAAAGCTTTCACTATGACAATAAACTCCACAGCAGAACCCCTTGAGAAGGAAGGCTGTTCTTCCTCATTTCTATATGCACGGTCTAGTGGAACCGATCCATGTTGGCCTTTGTATTTGTGCCCCGTAAATATTACACAAGAAGGAGATGAGATACAAGGGATTCTTACTTCTGCCCAAGGTGAACAGATAAAAATTCAAAATATTAATGGTCCGCTTAAAACAGATGAATTGTTTCAAGTCATCACTGGAATCTCTGGGCAAACAAACAACTGGCTTTTAATGGCAGAACAAGCAGCTAAAACAGTGTCTAATGATTGTCTTGTGTGTATGGGAGCTAGACCGCTGTTACGTGTGGTTCCTGCTACCATAACTCCTCAATGTCTTCTAAATATAATGAATTATACGGTCCCATCTGATAATTGCACCTTTTGGGATAACATCTATCCCCTGACCACAGCTGAGAAAAAGAAACCAATCTTTTTGAAAAAAGTAGCTGTGGCAAATTTCACCTGTGTAAACAGGACCGGAGTGGGCCCGAAACTAGGCACACTAAATGAAACACAATGTGCAAGTATTTTACTGGTATCCACCTTTTTTAAACCTCAATCCCGCAGCGACATCTGGTGGTGGTGTGGAGATAAAAAATTGTTTGACGAACTTCCATGTAACACCACTGGATTATGTGCTGCTGTCACCTTGATTTTACCTGTTTCTGTTACATCACTCACAACGGATGAATTGTTAACGACTGCAAACAGCATTTTACCTCACACAGAGCATACTAGAAGGAGGAGGGCATCTGAAGATGCATGGAGTGGAGATGACCCTACTTATATTGATAGCATTGGTGTACCCAGAGTTGTTTCTGATGAGTATAAACTAGCCAATCAAGTTTCTGCAGGATTTGAATCTTTTTTATGCAGAATCAACTACATCCATTATAACGTCCAGAGGCTGGGAAATAAAACAGAACAAGGCTTCTCCGCCGTCCATGAACAATTGTCAGCTACCTCTCTGATGGCTTTCCAGAACCGTATTGCTGTTGACATGTTGTTAGCTGAAAAAGGTGGTGTGTGCTCTATTTTTGGAGATCAGTGTTGCACCTTTATTCCCAACAACACCGCTGCAGATGGCAGCCTCACAAAGGCCCTTGAAGGCCTTCGCTCTCTTAACAGCAAAATGAAAGACCATTCTGGAGTTGACACAAAAATGTGGGATGGATTTGGAGACATTTTTGGTAAATACAAACAATTGGTGCTTTCTATTTTAATGTCTATAGCTGTATTTGCCGCCATCTTGACCTTATGTGGATGTTGTTGTATTCCATGTATTAGAGCACTGTTAAATAGACTAATTACCACAGCAATACAACCCATGAAAGCAGAAATGCATGCCCTCATGCCCACTGAAAAATACCCATCTGATGATGAAGACAGCGCAGAGGATGAAATCTCTTTGCATTTTCCTGCTTAATTCTAATGACATTAACAGTAACCCACCAGCTTAAAGTACCTCTGAGTGTACCCTTTACAGCTAAAACGGGATTTCATAGTTGAAAATCTGAAAAGAAGTGACTACTGAATGATAAAATAAATACCTTAAAGTGAATAAACAGGGGGGAAATGTTGGATTAATTGTACAAGTTATTCTACTTTAATCATATTATACTTATACATTCATATTTACACATTTGCATATTCCTGTATACTTGTATTAAACAAAGTGTTGAAATGTTTCACTTGCTGTCTTTCTAATGCTTGTTATTAGTGTGTGCAGGAAGCAAGGTCAGGAGAATGGAGGAATGCACTCACTAACACCGGAGAAAGGAGTGAAAGCTTTCCTTATCTCATGATACTGTATGATGTTATGCAGACTTCTGGTTCCGACTGGCTTCACCCTTCCCCCTCCCCTTAGCAGTCGGAACCACATTGTAGCCAGGGCGTTTCCTTAATAAAAGCTTGGTAGAGCGGAGACTTTTTCAGAGTGGTTTGGAGAATTGTAACTGAACAGTCTCTGATCACTCTCCTTGCAAGTGAATCATACTAAAATTCTCTGTGTCATTCTTTGTACAGGTTACTGCATAAAATGTTTGGTGTTTAAACCTAACAACACCCAAAACATGATTAGCCTTCATTTTCTACTCACCCCCATGCTGAACAACACTCTGGAGTACTTTTTTGATATCTCAAATGCATCTGGAGATCTGGGAGGCTTCTTGCTGTCTACTGACATTCAAATAATGGAGATCTATGGTGCCCGAGGCAGAAAGGTCCATAAAAGTCCACAAAAAACGTGTCAATATTCCTCCATACTGCTTGTCCAATGTATTCCAAGTGCCCTGAGTGGGTAGCATCCAGAATTTACTCGAAACGAAGTCATTTAGAATGTTTTTAGAGCATAAACAGTAGTGTATAGGATTTCCTAAAAGCGCGTTCACGAGTCTACGGAAACCGCGGCAGACCAAACCAGATGAAAGTGCGCATTCAGCTCGGCAAAGAACTCATGCTCTTCCTCAACACTGAAGTCCTCAGACATTTTTCTTTCGTTGTTTCTTTCTTTGCACAGGTAAACAGCACATTTCTTCTTCTACGCTTGCATTATCGGCAGAGTAGACGCTGAATGCGCACTTTCATCTGGTTTGGTCTGCCGCGGTTTCCGTAGAATCGTGAACGCGCTTTTAGGAAATCCTATACACTACTGTTTATGCTCTAAAAACATTCTAAATGACTTCGTTTCAAGTAAATCATGGACGCTACCCACTCAGGACACTTGGAATACATTGGACGAGCAGTATGGAGGAATATTGACACGTTTTTTGTGGACTTTTATGGACCTTTCTGCCCCGGGCGCCAATAGACCTCCATTATTTGAATGTCAGCAGACAGCAAGAAGCCTCCCAGATCTCCAGATGCATTTGAGATATCAGAAAAGTACTCCAGAGTGTTGTTCAGCATGGGGGTGAGTAGAAAATGAAGGCTAATCATGTTTTGGGTGTACTATTCCTTTAATGGAGCTTGACGGAAACCCAGTAGTGAAGGACACCTGCAAGAACCGCCCAGCCAACAATGTCCCCATGGCACCATCTGAAGGTCAACTGAAGAACTGCAAACCCCCCAGACACCCACAGTTACACTATATTGCCAAAAGTATTTGCTCACCTGCCTTGACTCACATATGAGCTTAAGTGACATCCCGTTCCTAATCCATAGGGTTCAATATGACGTCGGTCCACCCTTTGCAGCTAGAACAGCTTCAACTCTTCTGGGAAGGCTGTCCACAAGGTTTAGGAGTGTGTTTATGGGAATTTTTGACCATTCTTCCAGAAGCGCATTTGTGAGGTCGCACACTGATGTTGGACGAGAAGGCCTGGCTCTCAGTCTCCGCTCTAATTCATCCCAAAGGTGTTCTATCGGGTTGAGGTCAGGACTCTGTGCAGGCCAGTCAAGTTCATCCACACCAGACTCTGTCATCCATGTCTTTATGGACCTTGCTTTGTGCACTGGTGCACAGTCATGTTGGAAGAGGAAGGGGCCAGCTCCAAACTGTTCCCACAAAGTTGGGAGCATGGAATTGTCCAAAATGTCTTGGTATGCTGAAGCATTCAGAGTTCCTTTCACTGGAACTAAGGGGCCAAGCCCAGCTCCTGAAAAACAACCTCACACCATAATCCCCCCTCCACCAAACTTTACACTTGGCACAATGCAGTCAGACAAGTACCGTTCTCCTGGCAACCGCCAAACCCAGACCCGTCCATCAGATTGCCAGATGGAGAAGCGCGATTCGTCACTCCAGAGAACGCGTCTCCACTGCTCTAGAGTCCAGTGGCGGCGTGCTTTACACCACCGCATCCGACGCTTTGCATTGCACTTGGTGATGTATGGCTTGGATGCAGCTGCTCGACCATGGAAACCCATTCCATGAAGCTCTCTGCGCACTGTTCTTGAGCTAATCTGAAGGCCACATGAAGTTTGGAGGTCTGTAGTGATTGACTCTGCAGAAAGTTGGCGACCTCTTCGCACTATGCGCGTCAGCATCCGCTGACCCCGCTCCGTCAGTTTACGTGGCCTACCTCTTCGTGGCTGAGTTGCTGTCGTTCCCAAACACTTCCATTTTCTTATAATACAGCTGACAGTTGACTGTGGAATATTTAGGAGCGAGGAAATTTCACGACTGGATTTGTTGCACAGGTGGCATCCTATCACAGTTCCGCGCTGGAATTCACTGAGCTCCTGAGAGCGACCCATTCTTTCACAAATGTTTGTAAAAACAGTCTGCATGCCTAGGTGCTTGAATTTATACACCTGTGGCCATGGAAGTGATTGGAACACCTGATTCCAATAATTTGGATGGGTGAGCAAATACTTTTGGCAATATAGTGTATATTTCTTCTTCATATTTCATTTAACAGGGAAATTACAAATAAAAAAGATTTCTCCACATTTCAGTCTTAAAAAATGAGCAAATGATGCACCATGAACTCGTTAATAAAAAAGTTAAAGCAGATCATTCACCCTGTTCTGTTGGAACACATTTACTTTAGCTCTGACACAAATGGGAAAACAAATATTTTAGGACAGAAGATGATTTATTGTCTTATTGATCATTAGGGGACAAACTTCAGAATACAGCTTTTATGCTGCTTCTGGTTAACTTCCACAACAACCCCTTCCTGGGGTTTGCATCTGTGTTTCTGGGGTAATGTTTGTTAATGGATTCAAATGTCTGTGTCTAAAGTGTATTGAAACTGGATACTGCTTCCTTCTTTCCCACAAGGCACCCATCACCAACACCAAGACCTGACTGCTGTGTGCTGATGCATTTGTGAGGGAATAAGAGGCAGGGAGGAAAGCATCATTGTATACCAGACCCCCAAGGTTATTGTGTTTATATTGAATTAACAAATGATCTTAACAAATAGCACCGATTCAGAACACAAAACAAAAAAACATTATATGAACAAATCAATATTTATTTATCCATTGTTACATTTCTTTAAGATCTATCTGCATCAACAGCCCAGGAATACAATAATGTTTACTTTTTCTCAATAGTGGTCAGGTGCCACATTGATTACTTCCAATGGCTTCAAAAGGCTCCGCCCACACTAAGAACACCCCTGTCTGAGAGGGTGTGGCCAAGAGTTCCGTGACATCATAGTGGGTTGGATATTTAGAAATTCCATGTTCCATTCCATTCGGGTGTGAACCCTTCCAGGCCTTCCAGGCGTCCACAGCTCCTTAGTGATTTACTCTTTTGTGAGTTTTAGTGTGAAGAAAAATCAGTCCCATCATCAGAGAAAGCTTTGTTTTTAAATCTAACAAGCAAATCTTAGAAAAATGGAATCTACCAATGGAAGTTCACCCTTGAACCAACTCAGGAATCTGCAAAAAACCCTGGAATTTACAAACTCCTCGGCCAATGTTGCCATATCTGGTCAGTCAAACTCAATGGTGCAATTAGCTGGTGTGAAAAGTTTACCTGGATTTGGTCAGATAATGCCAAACGCTACTGGAAAAGACGTGGTTAGGACACCGGCTGCTGATACAAGCACCACACCACTTATTACGTTACCAGATTTGGAGTTTCATGCTATCTTAGGCTCCAAAGACAATATCTCAGGACTTCAAAGCCATAATGCCAAGCTATCATCAAACATAGGGTATCTTGGTAACAACTGTGATAAATTACAGACAGAGAACCAACAAATCAAAGAGAGAGCGATGCAGCTTCAGAATGAGTTAACTGCTGAAAGGAAAAAGCTGGAAGAAGCTGAAAAGTCCTTAAGCTTCAAAGATACAGTGATCTCAGGACTCCAACAACAAAATGCCAGCTTGTCAGGACACACAAAGTATCTTGGTAATGAGCTTTATAAAATGCAAACACTGAATCAGCAAGAAAAGGATAGAGCCCAGCAGCTTGAGTCTGAGTTAAAAGCTGCAAGGAAAAAGCTGCAGGAAACTGATGTCTGTTTAAGATCTAGTGAAGGTGATGTTTTACCGGAGAAAAAAGATTCAACAGATGAAGTGATTAAGTTAAAGCAGATAATAGAGAATCTGCAAACGGAGCATGAGAGCGAACGTGCTCTTCTGCATGATAAACAGATCAGGACAGGCAAAGGCAAACGGGATGCAATCAGACGGGCCGACCAGCTGAAAGTTAATCTGATCTCAGAGAAGAAAAAAGCAGGAGAGAATGAGATCTGTTTGGCCAAGCAGATGGAAGAAATGTCTGTGTTACAAGCTACTCTGCTCCAAACGGAGAAAGATTTTGATGAACAAAAGCAGCAGTGGGAGCAGGAAAAACGGCGTCTTCTCACCAACAAACAAGATGCAGCCGAGGTAGAAAAGCTGAAAGCTCAGCTGGAGTCGCAGAAAGTTACACATGGGGTCGAGGTTTCTGCGCTGTACAACGAGCTGATCAAGAGGAAGAAAGACCATCAAGTTGCCGTCAAAAAGGCAGAAGAGCTGGAGAAAAAACTGGCTGAAGTGAAAAATAGAGCAAAAGAGGCAGAGGACTGCTTAGCCAAGCAAACAGAGGAAATATCCACCCTTCAAGCTGCTCTCATCCAAACAGAGACAGCTTTAGCAAACCAGAAACAACAGTGGGAGCTGGAAAAATCCCATCTCATGACCAACCAACACCAAAGAGATGAGGTGGAGGAGCTAAAAAAGCAGCTGGAGTTACAGAAAGCTGAGGCAGAACTGGAGAAAGCTGTGCTCCATTTGACGCAGCAGAAAATGAAGCAATGCCACGAAGATGCTGCTAAAAAAGCCACTGAACTACAAATGACTCTGCGTGCTGAGAAGGCTAATCACATCGAAACAATGGCATCCGTAGTAGAGAAAATCCGGGAAAGCTTTAAATTAAAGTCTGCTTTAGTCAAAATGGAGCAAGATATGGAGAAACAAAAAAACCTCTGGGACCAGGAAAGACTCGGACTCCTGGAGCAGCAGGAAACTCTCAGGAATGAGAAAGCAGCTATGAAAGATGGTCTACTCAATGAAAGGCAGGAGTGGCAATCAGAGAAGACCTGCCTTCAGGAGGCCATTTTAGCAGCCAGAAACGCTCTGAAAGAGTTACAGGAGGAGAATATGTCAACAGAGAGCAAAGAGGATGAACTGAAAAATCAGCAAGAAAAGATCAACAACTTACAAGGAAAACCTGATAAGAAAACGTTTGGGAGAAAAATGAAAAATCTCTTTAAACGGTCTAAAAAGCAACGGTGAAACCTCATGAAACCTCCTCCAACCAAACTATCGGTTTCTCCAAGCTCCAACTCGTTCTTTGTTTTGACACCCATCTCTGGGATTATCCCACCTTTTCTAACTTTACCACCACTCTTTTCACTTTTTCTGTAAACATTGCAGAATAATACAAACAAACAAAAAAATTATTAAAAAAAACCCCATAAAAATTCTTTAAAAAAGCACAAAAAAACAAACAAATATCAACACATTTGAACAGACACACCTACAAAACACCCACACACACCTCACACACACACACAAACACACACACACACACACACACACACACACACACACACACACACACACACACACACACCCACACACACACACACACACACACACACACACACACACACACACACACATAACAATCCTGCCATGAGGATCACAGTACTATGTGCTCCTGGTGCTGGTCCCAAGCCCAGATAAAAGGAGAGGGTTATGTGAACACACCTCAGCTATCAGCTAGCTAGATAGAAAAATAGACAAAGCAAAAACATCTACATCTCATTAAGTTCTGCCAAGTTTAGTTTAGGGACCATGCAATGCTGCTAGCTGCTTTCAGAGAAGCTAAACCTGGGATCTGTTTCAAGGAAAAGTTTAAACCTTTGTAGGAATAAACATAGAATCCCAAAACTGTGAGCAAATTGTTAAACAATGTCAGCTACAGCGCCCTCTAGGGGGAAAAAAACCTGTGCTATAGTGCCATCTTTGTAGGGAAGACACGTGCTAATGTGCCCCCTTGGTAGGGGTAAGAATTGGCATGGGTGTTGTCATATGATACGTGTCATAATACTTGGGTCAAGATACGATATTATCACGACATTGCAGTATCTCTATATGTTGTGATATTTTTCTCTGTTCTCAAAATTAAAGTAATAGATAAAACGTGAGCGCTGTATGTGTTCATCAGAAGACATTGATCATTTACTTTTTTTTGGTATTCATGTTAGTTGAGATTTGGGTCAGTCAGCGTTTTAAAGTTGGACTGCCTGAACTACAGAAATGATGCTGCGCTGCACAGCAAAAAAGCTCCGCAGCACTACCTGCCAGAGTGGCAGTGCACAGTTTGTCCATTTTCCCTCTTTGTTTTAGGTTAAACATTTCTTGTTTTAAAAAAATTAATACTAGGAGCTGAAAGATCGATATTATTTCGGGCAGAACTAAATACCAAAATATCGCCCAAACATTTTTACCCACAGCCCTACCCCTTGGGAGCTAAAACACATGCTAGTGCCTTCTTGGGAGTCAAAGTGTGTGTTAGAGCGCCTATTGAGAGCAGAAATGAATATTAAAGCACCCTCTGTGGAGCCAAAATGAATGCTAAAATGATCTCTCCCTTTGGAGCTAAAACACGTGCAATAGCGCCCTTTGGGAGTCAAAGGTCACAATACAATATTGTGATATGGGGGTTTGGGATTTAACCAGTATGCAACACGTGATCGATTCTGCAAAGCTGTCAGCAAATAACGAATAAAGATTAAGCGGTTAAACTCCACAAGTTTGAAAAAACCAGAACAATGTACTTTTTTAATGGAAAGATGGTGTTTTGATCATTGTTACTCTACTAAATCAAAGAGTAACTAACCCTTCTGAACTGTGGTGAAAATGTTTATCAATACCTACATTAACAAAGTTTTTTTTTTTAACTTACTTGTATTATTTTTGGTTTTATATTCTGGCATTTGCAGTTTTTATCCTAAACCAAAATCCAGCCAAAATGTTCACTACAGCGCCCTCTATGAAGCCAAAATCTGTGCTAATTTGCCCTCTCCTGAGCCAAAACGTAGACCAAAGTGCCCTCTATGTTGGGGCTCAAAATTACACAGTATTGCTTCAAGTTGTTAAAGAAGTCCGGTCATAATACAAACTTCTGAAAGTACTTCAAATATGAAATTCTTATATACTGTTCAATAAATGATAAGTGTTTTTAATTAAGAGTAATTTTCATTTGAATATGCTTTACTGGAGGCAATCATGTTTGTCAAAGAACACTACTGCCACCTACTGGTTTGTGACATCATGGTGCGGTATCGGTCTGTAACAACGCGCTATTATTGAAGTCATCTTGAAAACATTCTCCTTCCAAATGTTGGCTACATATTACGTGTTTTCAGAGTTGAGCACATGGCAGACCGGTTTTCAGTGAGGGTGTGCAAGTTTAAATGATGCACATTGTTCTCACTGCACGCTCAGTGTGGTGGAACCTAATTTACACCATAGATGTTAAGCAACAGAACACCAAATGCTAAGATTGTCTGAAAACTCTCTGGACTCAAAGTAACGCATCCAACCTCCACCACCTGCAGCACAGCCAGGCTGTTGAGTTCAAAGATGTGCAAAAGGCTCCATTACCTTTGTACTGTGAAGTTAGGAAGCTGAGGCATTTCTTGCAAGAAATAAGGTTTAAATTTATCTAATGTCCTCAGACGGAGAGATAGAGCTCTCTGACTGCGGCAAGCTCAGTACATATATTTATACCTTACAAAATCACACACTCACACTCCCCCCAGGAGAACCAACCCACCCCGGTATAAAGAGCTTTCTGACTCTTCAACATTTGATTATTACCACGAAAAAACACTTCAATTTATCAAGGGCATAAATTTTAGCCAGATAAACACAGAACAGGTCTGCCGTTCACGGCATGAAGGAGGCATTTGATCTCATTCTGGCCGCTCACACAGAGCCTGGTTCTGCTGGAGGTTTCTTCCTGTTAAAGGGGAGTTTTTCCTCTCCACTGTTGCTACAAGCATGCTTAGTGTGAGGGATTGCATTCGAGTCAATGAGCCAATGCAATCAACTGGTTTTCCTTAGAAAGAAAACTTTTAATCAATTTGACTGTATGATCTGGTGAACTGTAAAGTGCCTTGAGATGACGTGTGTTGTGAATTGGCGCTATATAAATAAACTGAATTTAATCTCTCATGACCCTCCCTTCACTCTTGTCTTTAGTAGGGAGGCAACTCCCTTCTGTCGTCCCCAATCTTAACTCCATAACTTAACTCCAGCATACAGACTGGTACAAGACTTCTAAACAATCACCTCTATTTAGGAATTTTTTTTCTCCTGTTCAATGAAACATTGTTGAATGTTTAAAACTAAATGAATACAATAACTTAATATTTAATTGAAAGTAATATGTAATATGATTTGGTGAATAAATAAATAAATAGATCAGTTGCATTTCCTGCATATGCCCTTATATTTGATAGAGGAGTGGAGCATTTATCGTATATTTATGGTTATCAATGTAATACTGCCCAATTTATGGTGATATTGGTTGGAGGTCATATCGCCCAGCATACTTCGTGTAGACAACACCTACTGATGTTTATGAAAATGCTCAGTAACATGAATGAAAGCTTTTAGATGAAACTTTGATGTAATGTTGAGGCTGTTTCAATCAGGGAATAAACCACACAGCAACTATCTGGGCATAGAAGGACCTAATGTACCTAAGGTCATAACGATGTTTCACATCCAAACATTTGATAGCAAATAAATCAGAAAAAAAAATTACAGTAAGATGTCACCTGAAAACTATCTCAGAAAATTAGACTCCTCTCTTCTCCCAGAAAGCCAAATTCCTTTGGTTATTAGGAAGGTTCTTATTCTCACAAAAATGTGTAAATAGGCTCCTGTTTTTTTAGGATTAAATATTTCTAATTTAATATTAGTTTGCCATTTATATACAATAGCTCCACAATATTCTGAGATTCAATTCAATTTAGTTTATTTATATAGCTCCAATTCACAACACGTCATCTCAAAGCACTTTACAGTTCAACCAGATCATACAGTCAAATTGATTCAAAGTTTTCTATCTAAGGAAAACCAGTTGATTGCATCGACTCATTGACTCAAATGCAAATGTATTGAGTTCTTTGCTGTAAGTTCTATTTTTAACTTTTTCTTTATTTCTTACAGTCTTTGGTGACCCTGTAAGCCTTCTTTCCCTGTTTGCTATTTGCTTTGCCATCAACATCATTCTATTTTGCTCTTTAGCAATAAAAAAGCTTTAATAATAATTTACATAAAAACATAACAAGTGGAACAAAAGTAAGAATTTTCTCCAACTGCATTTGTGATTTTCTATCCTGATGTTGGGCAGCAGGGGTATCAATGGCTTACTTATTGAAAATTAAATCTTTTTACCCTTTTTGAAAAACATCTCCTCCCCCCAAAAGAAAGGTTACAAAAGAATGTTGATTTTCACCAGCCTAATGTTCTTGTAGCCAAGACTAAGAACCTACGAACAGAGGTGGTTATGTTGCGGTAAAATGATTGTTGCTGAATACTTACAAACGTGCTAAAGTAAAACATGTTTAAAGTATGCGACACATACAAGACAGCTGTTTGAATATCAATTACACATTGCACGTTTAATAAAATGGGTAATAATAGGAGCCCAAGGATTATTTTAAAAAGTGTATAAAAAAATTGTTAATGACCCCCTGAACAAATAAAGAATAATAAAACGACCAGTTATGGTGTGTGTGTGTGTGGGTGTTCCTGTCTAGCCCTCAGAGTGAGGACAATTTTCCATTTCCACCACCAACTTGAGGACCAGTTGTTGCAAAGTGAGGGCATTTTGCTAGTCCTCACAAGCTATTTTGCTAATGGTTAGGTTTAGGGCAAAGGTCAGAGGCGTAGCCAGAAATTTTTTATAAGGGTGGCCAGGCAATAACCAGTGTACACTGAGGTGTGGCCCATAGTGGATAGGCGCCAGAACCTCAAGGTCAATCTACGCTGTTCCAACAGGAAAATTAACAAGCAAAACGTCCATATTTTCTAAATAAAGACAAACTATACTTTCCTACAGCCTTAGCTAACAAATAGATGAATATATTCAAACATCTGTGCTTTCTAAATTAAAGGTATAGTGGATAAATTCTTTCAGGTTTGAGTTTTGGGCCAACATCCTTTCCTTTGTCATTACTTACCTACTTTTATCAATAATCATTCTGCATAAAATTTATATTTACAAGCACTAATATCTACATAAATTGATTATTTAATACATTTTTATTATAATAGTTATTTATCTATGATTTCAATGAAGACTCCTTGATGACTTGCAGAGACACATTTTCTCTTTACCCAATAAAACAAAAAATGTATTTCTGCTTTAATTCTGTACCTATCATTTTTAATGTTAGTATATTGATGTCCATAATTCACCACAGTGTTTTTGTTGTCAAGTAATTTTCAACTTATGAAAAATGTAAATGTTTTGAATGTTCCACTTGAGATTACTACTGCTTCCACTGTCTGTTTTAGAGGGAAATAAATACTAGGGGTGGCCACAGGGGTGGCCAATGATTGAATAAGGATGGCAATGGCCACCCCAGGCCCCCAATCTAGCTCCGCCCCTGGCCAAGGTGTCAGTTGGGTTTGGGTTAGGGTGAGGTATGCGTTGATGGTTTAGGGTTACTGCAAAGAAAGGTTTGAAGTTTAGCATAGCTACCAGTAATCGAACATATATTTACCGCTAGCGTGGCGTTGTGCACCCGTCTTCTCTTCCTCGAGTTCGTATATCCTGCAAAGTTGCTCGACTGCAGAGCCGCCATCTTGTCCTCTATGGACTACAACCTGGAGCGCATCGAATTCTCCAGCTGAGTGAGGCGTTCATTCATGTCGGCAGTATGTTGGGCAAGCTGACGAGACAGTCCGCTGATAGCAATCAGCAGTTTCTTCTCGTCAGTCTGCGGGCTGGCCGAAAGTTGTGGACTAAGAGCAGTTGGAGGCGAGTTGAACGCGAGACGTCGTGCAGCCATTGTTCACGTAACAACAAAATACAAACACGGTAAATGGAGATGAAGTTCTTCTAAGTGTAGTAACACAAACATGTCTGCTAATATGCTGGTCTCGCGAGAAGTCGTAGTGCACAAAAGCTCACACGTGATTGGACGATGGGGCCGAAGGCTCATCAGGCTCCTCCAATCACATACGACGTCATTGTTATACGGAAGGACTCGCGAGAAGAGCTCGCGTCGCTCCATTCTGGAAGGTGGCGGTAATGCACCTATAAATTGTTTGCAATTGCAATTGTTTGTCTCCATAAGATTGAATTTGAGCAGGTGGACATTAGAGATAATAAATGCAACAACAAGTTTTTGAATCAATATTCTATAAATAATATGTACCCAGGAAGAACAAAAAGCACAGCTCTCTAACAAAATTTCAAAATTAGGACAAATTATTTGAAATTCCCAATTCCTCCTAAATATAAAGAATTACAATTTAAAATAATAAATAACATATATCCTTCAAATGAGTTTTTAAGAGAGAGATTTAAGTTTAATGTTGAGAATTGTGGCTTTTGTACAACTCAATTGGAAACAACTAAACATCTTTTTTATGAATGTAAAGAAGTATTAAACTTATGGGATCAACTTCGAACCTTTCTGTCTTCTAAAACAATAAATTTAGATTTTATTTCCTGGCAAAACATTCAATTCGGTTTATCCATTAAAGAAAAAAAAATTTGGAATTTTTAATCAATATTCTAATAATTGTAACAAAGTATTATATCCATAAATGTCGCTATGCAAAATGCTCCCTCTCAATCTCTGCTCTCAAAAATGAACTTTCCCTTTTCAAAAGATGTCTGAGAAAGATGCAGAATTTAAATGCAATTAAATTGTTTGAGTTAATTGAAGAATTTCAGTTGGTAGTCCCCACTGATTAATTTACTTTAAACCCTATTATTATTTTATTTATTTTTATTTATTTTATTTTATACTTTGTTCCAGCCTGTGCATTTAATTTTATTTTTCAAAAGCAGGAGTTGTGATATTTCTTCTTGTATTGAAATATTTGTTATTGACTTGTTGTTTGAGATTGTTATTGTTTTCTTATATATTCAATAACAAAAAAAAAAAAATTAACCATTACAGCCAACTGATTCTGATTAAAACTAATTTTTGAAGTAAATTATTTTGTGTATTTTCTTTTACATAACATTTGCATACACAGTAATCTAGCGTACTTTAATTAAATAAATCAATTCAAGCTAAAATGTAAGAGTCTATAATTAGGCTGTACTGGGCCTGATCTATTTCTACCATCTATTTGGAGGATATTTATTGCCACACACTGTGGTCATAAGGTCATAGGTCAGCATGCTAAATTGGTTTTAAGTGGCCCAAAGTGTCACTGCATGAAAAGTGAGATTTTCGTCCCCGTAAACCCCCGTAAACTCCCGCAGATCTGCCTGATTTTCGTCAGTTTCCGACAATTTGCAACCCGTGCTTGTCCGCGTTTGTCGTACCACAAATTGTCGGAAACGGACTCTGACGTATGTGGAGAGCGATCAGCTGTACTAATGGCCCTAATTAGCATATGAATGCAGCAAACCCGCGCGGCTGGCCAGGTCTGGCTTGAATAACCTTCTCAGTATTGGCTGAAACCACTATTCTCAAACAAGTGAAATCGCTCGTGATTGGCAGCAAAACCACACGTGGCCACGCCAGGCTTTAATTTTCTTACTGAGTATTGGACGGAACCGCTTCCTTTTAAACAAGTAAAGTCGCTCGTGATTGGTTGGCATATATATATATATTTACATATATATTTATTCATATATATATTTATTCATTCATATATATATATATATTCATATATTTATTCATTCATATATTTATTCATTCATATGGTGTGTATTTATGTTATCCTACACTACTACACAATTATTATGCTACCATCAAGGACATGAATGAATTTATACAGGAAATGAAGATTTGCCAGGAAGCTGTTTATGCAAAGAAAGAGCTTTATTAAAACACACACAACTATATACAACGCGTATCCAAACACATGCGTATCTAAAAATTACAACTCCGTGAACGGTCCGTTTGCTTCCTCGGGGTTGGAGGTAACAGGCAGCATTCCCTCCGAGGCAGGTCCGATGTGCAGACGCCTACTGTGCGTGGCCCTGTACTTCGGCATCGCTTCTAACCGGGACTGCAGCTTAACACAGAGTTCAGTGAGATCCGGCCTACGAAATGGCGGCGACCATACAATCCATCAGGAGACACCGCCGACGACGCCATCTTCTTCGTCGGACATGAGGTCGACGGTGGCGGACTTACAGAGTTCCACTTCCTCACCTTCCACATCCTGCTCCGGTTCATAGCGCCTGCAATTAACGACCAGTTATGGTGTGTGTGTGTGTGTGTGGGTGTTCCTGTCTAGCCCTCAGAGTGAGGACAATTTTCCATTTCCACCACCAACTTGAGGAGCAGTTGTTGCAAAGTGAGGGCATTTTGCTAGTCCTCACAAGCTATTTTGCCAATGGTTAGGTTTAGGGCAAAGGTCAAAGGCGTAGCCAGAAATGGGGTGGCCAGGCAATAACCAGTGTACACTGAGGTGTGGCCCATAGTGGATAGGCGCCAGAACCTCAAGGTCAATCTACGCTGTTCCAACAGGAAAATTAACAAGCAAAACATCCATATTTTCTAAATAAAGACAAACTATACTTTCCTACAGCCTTAGCTAACAAATAGATGAATATATTCAAACATCTGTGCTTTCTAAATTAAAGGTATAGTGGATAAATTCTTTCAGGTTTGAGTTTTGGGCCAACGTCTTTTCCTTTTTCATTACTTACCTACTTTTATCAATAATCATTCTGCATAAAATTTATATTTACAAGCACTAATATCTACATAAATTGATTATTTAATAAATTTTTATGAAAATAGTTATCTATGATTTCAATGAAGACTCCTTGATGACTTGCAGAGACACATTTTCTCTTTACCCAATAAAACAAAAAATGTATTTCTGCTTTAATTCTGTACCTATCATTTTTAATGTTAGTATATTGATGTCCATAATTCACCACAGTGTTTTTGTTGTCAAGTAATTTTCAATTTATGAAAAATGTAAATGTTTTGAATGTTCCACTTGAGATTACTACTGCTTCCACTGTCTGTTTTAGAGGGAAATAAATACTAGGGGTGGCCACAGCGGTGGCCAATGATTGAATAAGGGTGGCAATGGCCACCCCAGACCCCCATCTAGCTCCGCCCCTGGCCAAGGTTTGGGTTAGGGTGAGGTATGCGTTGATGGTTGAGGGTTAGTTTTAGGGTTACTGCATAGAAAGGTTTGAAACTGACAGAAAATCAATGGAAAGCAATGGGTGTCAACTAATGTCTGTCTTTATCAGTGATGGGAGTAACGCCGTTCCCTTTTTTTTAATAACGAGTAATCTAACTAATTACTTTGACTGTAACTATAACGCAGTTCCCATTGCAGACACCCCGTTACTGCGCGTTACTCAGGTCGAACAATGAGCCTTCTTTCATGATAGCACTCGTGCGTGCCTTGTCATGAGAGAGGGGAGGATGAGAATGGCTGATGTATAGTGAGATTCCGTCTGTCAGTTGGGTAGGTGGGTGTTTCCTCTGGCGGGTGTTAACGTACAGCGCCACATGGGAACTACGGAGAGCAAGAACGATCAAATGTTAGCCTATATGGAGAAAGGGAGAAATCTGGATGGATGGATGGATGGATGGATGGATGGATGGATGGATAGATAGATAGATAGATAGATAGATAGATAGATAGATAGATAGATAGATAGATAGATGTTGCAGTATCCATAACAACCCAAACACACTGGATTTCAGAATCAGACATCCCCAGTTATTAATTTCATACACTCACCAGATCTGAACGTCATATTAAAAAACTTCACACCCATACACTGCATGAAAAGTGGGATTTTCGTCAATATACGGCACTGTAGATTGTCGTGGAACTTCAGGTTAGCGGCAGTTTACGGCAATTTGCAGGCCTTGCCGTAAACTCCCGTAAATTGTCAGAAATTGACGTGGAATTTCTTAGGCAGTGTTCCCCCCATGCCTCCCCCCCATGGAATTCTAGGGGAGGCTTTAACATGTAAATGAACATGCTGTGAGCTATACAAATGCAAACCAGGGTTGCAGGGGGGGTAAAACCCCCCCTGCAACCCTGGGTAATAAAATCTCTGATACAAAGAGATCAGGTATAGCCTCTTACATTTTAGCTTGAATTGATTTATTTAATTAAAGTATAGAGACCAAAACAGATCTTTAGCTGACAGAGCAATACATTTAGAGCAGTAATTATTTTTTTTTAAATTTGCATTTAAGATAAAAAATAAAATGTTGTCTGTCAATATGCTCAATTCACAATTACTTAAGTGGAAAAGTTTCAAGAAATGATTCTGAGATGATTCACTTTATAACATGGCGCATTATCCTGTTGGAAGTAGCCATCAGAAGATTGGTACACTGTGGTCATAAGGTCATAGGTCAGCATGCTAAATTGGTTTTAAGTGGCCCAAAGTGTGGCAATAAATATCCTCCAAATAGATGGTAGAAATAGATCAGGCCGAGTATAGCCTAATTATAGACTCTTACATTTTAGCTTGAATTGATTTATTTAATTAAAGTACGCTAGATTACTGTGTATGCAAATGTTATGTAAAAGAAAATACACAAAATAATTTACTTCAAAAATTAGTTTTAATCAGAATCAGTTGGCTGTAATGGTTAATTTTTTTTTTTAGATTTCCACTTTGGCGGTGACCTCCTATTTGCTCGGATTTGCACGATGTTGATAAAGACGACATTGTGTGTAAGTGACTTGTTTTAATGTTTTCTCCTTCCTTGTTACTGTGACTTGCGTTTGATTTTTTATTCATACCACTCTCATTTAATTGTTTTCCAGCTGCCTGTAAGACGTATTATGAGACGGTATGCAGGAGCTTCAGATACACGCTGCTAGCCAGCACGCTGCGTGCGGAGGCCGCCAGGCTATCTGCTCGGAGTCGGGCCAGAAGAAAGAGGGTAAGACTTTATTTGGTGACTATTTTTCAGGTGCATTGATAGATGTGTTGTGTCCATATGCAGTGCGCTGATTCATTGTTTTTTTTCAGCTGCTGAAGGCGAGGCAGAGTGTGCTATCAGATGAGGAAGTGGAACTCTGTAAGTCCGCCACCGTCGACCTCATGTCCGACGAAGAAGATGGCGTCGTCGGCGGTGTCTCTGGATGGATTGTACGGTCGCCGCCATTTCGTAGGCCGGATCTCACTGAACTCTGTGTTAAGCTGCAGTCCCGGTTAGAAGCGATGCCGAAGAACAGGGCCACGCACAGTAGGCGTCTGCACATCGGACCTGCCTCGGAGGGAATGCTGCCTGTTACCTCCAACCCCGAGGAAGCAAACGGACCGTTCACGGAGTTGTAATTTTTAGATACGCATGTGTTTGGATACGCGTTGTATATAGTTGTGTGTGTTTTAATAAAGCTCTTTCTTTGCATAAACAGCTTCCTGGCAAATCTTCATTTCCTGTATAAATTCATTCATGTCCTTGATGGTAGCATAATAATTGTGTAGTAGTGTAGGATAACATAAATACACAGCATATGAATGAATAAATATATGAATGAATAAATATATGAATATATATATATATGAATGAATAAATATATATATGAATAAATATATATGTAAATATATATATATATGCCAACCAATCACGAGCGACTTTACTTGTTTAAAAGGAAGCGGTTCCGTCCAATACTCAGTAAGAAAATTAAAGCCTGGCGTGGCCACGTGTGGTTTTGCTGCCAATCACGAGCGATTTCACTTGTTTGAGAATAGTGGTTTCAGCCAATACTGAGAAGGTTATTCAAGCCAGACCTGGCCAGCCGCGCGGGTTTGCTGCATTCATATGCTAATTAGGGCCATTAGTACAGCTGATCGCTCTCCACATACGTCAGAGTCCGTTTCCGACAATTTGTGGTACGACAAACGCGGACAAGCACGGGTTGCAAATTGTCGGAAACTGACGAAAATCAGGCAGATCTGCGGGAGTTTACGGGGGTTTACGGGGACGAAAATCTCACTTTTCATGCAGTGACACTTTGGGCCACTTAAAACCAATTTAGCATGCTGACCTATGACCTTATGACCACAGTGTGTGGCAATAAATATCCCCCAAATAGATGGTAGAAATAGATCAGGCTCAGTATAGCCTAATTATAGACTCTTACATTTTAGCTTGAATTGATTTATTTAATTAAAGTACGCTAGATTACTGTGTATGCAAATGTTATGTAAAAGAAAATACACAAAATAATTTACTTCAAAAATTAGTTTTAATCAGAATCAGTTGGCTGTAATGGTTAATTTTTTTTTTTAGATTTCCACTTTTTTTTTTTTTTGTTATTGAATATATAAGAAAACAATAACAATCTCAAACAACAAGTCAATAACAAATATTTCAATACAAGAAGAAATATCACAACTCCTGCTTTTGAAAAATAAAATTAAATGCACAGGCTGGAACAAAGTATAAAATAAAATAAATAAAAATAAATAAAATAATAATAGGGTTTAAAGTAAATTAATCAGTGGGGACTACCAACTGAAATTCTTCAATTAACTCAAACAATTTAATTGCATTTAAATTCTGCATCTTTCTCAGACATCTTTTGAAAAGGGAAAGTTCATTTTTGAGAGCAGAGATTGAGAGGGAGCATTTTGCATAGCGACATTTATGGATATAATACTTTGTTACAATTATTAGAATATTGATTAAAAATTCCAAATTTTTTTTCTTTAATGGATAAACCGAATTGAATGTTTTGCCAGGAAATAAAATCTAAATTTATTGTTTTAGAAGACAGAAAGGTTCGAAGTTGATCCCATAAGTTTAATACTTCTTTACATTCATAAAAAAGATGTTTAGTTGTTTCCAATTGAGTTGTACAAAAGCCACAATTCTCAACATTAAACTTAAATCTCTCTCTTAAAAACTCATTTGAAGGATATATGTTATTTATTATTTTAAATTGTAATTCTTTATATTTACGAGGAATTGGGAATTTCAAATAATTTGTCCTAATTTTGACTATCATAGATTTCTTAAAATTTTGTTAGAGAGCTGTGCTTTTTGTTCTTCCTGGGTACATATTATTTATAGAATATTGATTCAAAAACTTGTTGTTGCATTTATTATCTCTAATGTCCACCTGCTCAAATTCAATCTTATGGAGACAAACAATTGCAATTGCAAACAATTTATAGGTGCATTACCGCCACCTTTCAGAATGGAGCGACGCGAGCTCTTCTCGCGAGTCCTTCCGTATAACAATGACGTCGTATGTGATTGGAGGAGCCTGATGAGCCTTCGGCCCCATCGTCCAATCACGTGTGAGCTTTTGTGCACTACGACTTCTCGCGAGACCAGCATATTAGCAGACATGTTTGTGTTACTACACTTAGAAGAACTTCATCTCCATTTACCGTGTTTGTATTTTGTTGTTACGTGAACAATGGCTGCACGACGTCTCGCGTTCAACTCGCCTCCAACTGCTCTTAGTCCACAACTTTCGGCCAGCCCGCAGACTGACGAGAAGAAACTGCTGATTGCTATCAGCGGACTGTCTCGTCAGCTTGCCCAACATACTGCCGACATGAATGAACGCCTCACTCAGCTGGAGAATTCGATGCGCTCCAGGTTGTAGTCCATAGAGGACAAGATGGCGGCTCTGCAGTCGAGCAACTTTGCAGGATATACGAACTCGAGGAAGAGAAGACGGGTGAACAACGCCACGCTAGCGGTAAATATATGTTCGATTACTGGTAGCTATGCTAAAAGCAGCCTAGCTTAGCTAGGCAAGCTAAAGACAACCTAGCCTAGCTAGGTAAGCTAAAAGCAGCCTAGCCTAAAGCTTTATTAAAGTGTATTTTTTGTGATTCACAGGAAGCAATATGCCGTCTTAACAACTCGGAAACTAATTGCAGGCGCTATGAACCGGAGCAGGGGTAAGGTTTAAAGAATATGCTTTCATTCTGCGGTAAAAGGACATGGATACGGATGGATACCGACCATAGCTGTACTTTTTTTTTTTTTTCACAGACTACAGTCGCCTCACAATGAGGCGGTGACCTCCTATTTGCTCGGATTTGCACGATGTTGATAAAGACGACATTGTGTGTAAGTGACTTGTTTTAATGTTTTCTCCTTCCTTGTTACTGTGACTTTGATTTTTTTTTTTTATTCATACCACTCTCATGTAATTGTTTTCCAGCTGCCTGTAAGACGTATTATGAGACGGTATGCAGGAGCTTCAGATACACGCTGCTAGCCAGCACGCTGCGTGCGGAGGCTGCCAGGCTATCTACCCGGAGTCGGGCCAGAAGAAAGAGAGTAAGACTTTATTTGGTGACTATTTTTCAGGTGCATTGATAGATGTGTTGTGTCCATATGCAGTGCGCTGATTCATTGTTTTTTTTTCAGCTGCTGAAGGCGAGGCAGAGTGTGCTATCAGATGAGGAAGTGGAACTCTGTAAGTCCGCCACCGTCGACCTCATGTCCGACGAAGAAGATGGCGTCGTCGGCGGTGTCTCTGGATGGATTGTACGGTCGCCGCCATTTCGTAGGCCGGATCTCACTGAACTCTGTGTTAAGCTGCAGTCCTGGTTAGAAGCGATGCCGAAGAACAGGGCCACGCACAGTATGCGTCTGCACATCGGACCTGCCTCGGAGGGAATGCTGCCTGTTACCTCCAACCCCGAGGAAGCAAACGGACCGTTCACGGAGTTGTAATTTTTAGATACGCATGTGTTTGGATACGCGTTGTATATAGTTGTGTGTGTTTTAATAAAGCTCTTTCTTTGCATAAACAGCTTCCTGGCAAATCTTCATTTCCTGTATAAATTCATTCATGTCCTTGATGGTAGCATAATAATTGTGTAGTAGTGTAGGATAACATAAATACACAGCATATGAATGAATAAATATATGAATGAATAAATATATGAATATATATATATATGAATGAATAAATATATATATGAATAAATATATATGTAAATATATATATATATGCCAACCAATCACGAGCGACTTTACTTGTTTAAAAGGAAGCGGTTCCGTCCAATACTCAGTAAGAAAATTAAAGCCTGGCGTGGCCACGTGTGGTTTTGCTGCCAATCACGAGCGATTTCACTTGTTTGAGAATAGTGGTTTCAGCCAATACTGAGAAGGTTATCCAAGCCAGACCTGGCCAGCCGCGCGGGTTTGCTGCATTCATATGCTAATTAGGGCCATTAGTACAGCTGATCGCTCTCCACATACGTCAGAGTCCGTTTCCGACAATTTGTGGCACGACAAACGCGGACAAGCACGGGTTGCAAATTGTCGGAAACTGACGAAAATCAGGCAGATCTGTGGGAGTTTACGGGGGTTTACGGGGACGAAAATCTCACTTTTCATGCAGTGATAAGTAGAGGTAATGCAGCCTGATGATATTTACACCCCATCAGATACCGTTCCCCCCATATAAAGCAGGGGGAACGCTATCTGACGGGGTTTATACGCCCGTCAGTTAGCGTTCCCCCCTCAATGTCATTTACATTGAGTTGCAATAAATGCAAAACTCTCTGCAGGTTCTTGTCTTTGTCTTCCGCTCTATTCAGCTGTCTTTGGAAACACGGTGAGAAGGTGGGGGCCGGGTGGTGAGGGTTACGAGGGCGAGAAACGCAAAAGTAACGCAATAGTTACTTTTACTAGTAATTAGTTACTTTTATTGTGGACTAACTCAGTTACTAACTCAGTTAATTTTTGGGGAGAAGTAACTAGTAACTATAACTAATTACTTTTTCAAAGTAACGTGCCCAAGACTGGTCTTTATGTGTGGGTGTTGGGACGGAATAAATATCCACATGCTGTGAGATGGACAATTAGGATTCAATTAACTCTCCTGTGCTCTAACATGGCCCAAATATCATATTTTCTCCACACACACACATACACAGACGCGTTACCTCCCCTGGTCCATTGCATTGAATAGGGCCTCTGTAGCCACCACTGCTACATGGTGCAGATATTAAAGATAACAGCAGATGGCGCTGGTTAATTCCCAATACAGTTGGATTTAACCAAGGCTCATTTGTTACTGTAAACAAAAAAGAAAAAATATATAAAGATTGGATATGCATAGATGCAAGATTGCATATGAGATTTCTATTATGTGTTTCATAAAAATCAACTTTAACAAATACATCATAGAAGGTTGGAGTAGGGATAGGGGTTAGTTAGGTTAAAACGAGCCAACATAAAAAGAAAAAGTGGTGGTCCTTATCCAATTTAACAGGGTTGGGCGAGTGTTTTTAATGGGGCACAGGAAAAAGAACAGCAAACAAACAAACAAAAAAAATAGGGTACAGGACAGGTGCAGTTATTATATTAGGTGAGACACAAAACCAAGGTTGATGCCCCTGAACTAAAGATGAAAAACCTTTTATTAACAGGGCTGGCTAAATAACTGTTAACATGAAGTGTAATGGAAAAGTGTCGAATGAAATCTGCAAAGATTGAAATAAGTAAAAAAATATTTAAAAAAAAAGTGCATTTGCCCTTAATTCATGCAGGTAAATAAGAGATTCAACAAAGGGAAATAATAATGCTGCTCATATATTAACATAATTAGATATGATGCAGTGAAAATAAGATAAGAATTATATATTTAACATAAATCAACTTATTATGTTGGCAAATTATCCGCTTAAGTTAAGGGAAAATTGCACTTAATTAACAAAAATGCACTTGCCTTTAATTCAATTTTGGAGTATATGTTTTAAGTGGGGGGACCATAACAAGGACAAAAAATAAACAAAAACAAAATGTTCTGTTTCTGCGCCTGTCTCTTATTTTGAAGCGCGGCTTGTTCTGTTCCGGATGTTAAAGCTTTTACTTTGCAGCTGTTTATCAAAACAGAGCAGCTGAAAAACACTGCGGATTGCTGCAGTGCTGCTCCTGTTTCCTCTGATAAATCCTCTCCTCCTCCTCTAACTGCGGATTTTCCCCCATTATTTTAATCCTTCATCCTGAGGGGAGGATCTCTGCGCATGACAGCCTGTGGGAGGACAGCTGCTGCGGACCGAGGGTTGCCCTTGACTAGGGGAGGAGCTGGAGAGGACAGCGGGGGCCCCCATCTCGCCCAGCACTGATGGATGGGACATTGTGACGGAGCTGGACCGCCGGGGGATGCTGGCCGGGCCCCGCAGAGGGACTTCATCTCAGCCGGCCGTGGAGCAGCAGCAAAGGGGGATCTGCTGGGAGCCCCGGTGAGGGAAGCCTAAATGTTCTCCACCTTAGGATTAGATTGTGTCAGAAGGCAAGTGTGCATGAGCAGATAAACAAAGCCAGCCCAGACTGAGGTGTCTGCACTGCAGATAAGCAGAAGCTGCATCATTTCTTTCTGTATTGTTGTTCTAATGTGGGCCTCCAGTTCTTATTGATTGTCCAGACTGGTGATAACCATCATGGCATCAGTGACTGAACTCTGACTGTGATCTTGCACTGTGAGGTTTTTAGGCTTTGTTAGAAATAATGGCTGAGCATGAGGAGGCAGAGTTGTCGGAGTCTCTTAGGAACGAGGATGGATTCTCCAGTGAACCAGAAGAGCCGGGTACCAATTTCAAATCCAAAAGTTTGCCGGTCTTAAATGAAGCAGCTCCCCAGGAGAAAACTTTACTGGACAGCTCCACATGTATGTCCATAACAGCTGAGGAGAGCTCAGAGTTCATCCGGCTGCCCAAAAAGAAAGAATCTTTCCAGTCGGAGTCCCCAGTGAGATCCGGCTACCTGACAAAGCCTGGGAAGTCATCTCTGAACAGGCCGAGCTCCTACATGGAAAACACGGAGATCCGTAGGAGTAAAACCTTGGTCAGTAGGAACCCCCCGAACTTTTTCACGTCCAGACTCGCTCAGATCCGCCTGCCGAGCAGGAAGTACCTGAGCCTCATCCTGCAGGACTCTCGCTGCTTCCTGTTCTGCATGTGTTACCTGACTTTCATCCAATCTCTCATGGTGTCCGGCTACCTCAGCAGCGTCATCACCACCATAGAGAAGAGGTACAGCCTGAGGAGCTCAGAATCAGGCCTCCTGGTCAGCTGCTTTGACATCGGAAGCCTCCTGGTGGTGGTCTTCATCAGCTACTTTGGTGGAAGGGGTCAGAGGCCTCGCTGGCTGGCGGTTGGTGGGATCTTCATCGCTGTGGGCGCCGCTCTCTTCTCCTTACCTCACTTCATCTCCCCGGCCTACCAAATCCAGGAACTCAACTCATCCTCTGCTAACGAAGGCCTGTGTCTGAACAGCAACGCCAGCGGCAGGGATCGAGTGGACATCACTTCCTGTCCCAGGGACCAGGATGGCAACGAACATCGGCTGTATGTGGCGTTGTTTGTCATCGCACAGATCCTGGTGGGAATGGGCTCCACGCCCATCTACACACTGGGACCCACATACCTGGATGACAACGTCAAGAAGGAGAACGCCTCGCTCTATCTGGGTAAGAGTCACTTTTAACGGGACAAGGACTCCCCATTAGGTTTTACTGGGAATTCAAACCCATCCAGAGTCTAGAGAGACAATGGGCGTTTCTCAATTGACGAGAACGCGAGTACGTACTCGCGTTCTCGTCAAGTCCGTTCTTGGCGAGAACGCAGGAAGATCGGACTTGACGAGAACGCGAGCATGCAAGCATGTATGTGTATTAGATCTATGTATGTGTATTAGCATGTATGTGTATTAGAACGCGAGTACGTACTCGCGTTCTCGTCAAGTCCGTTCTTGGCGAGAACGCAGGAAGATCGGACTTGACGAGAACGCGAGTACGTACTCGCGTTCTCGTCAAGTCCGTTCTTGGCGAGAACGCAGGAAGATCGGACTTGACGAGAACGCGAGCATGCAAGCATGTATGTGTATTAGAGACTGACACGGGAGTGGATTTTCACTCCTGTCCCGTCCCACTCCCACAGAAAAAAATGGTGTCCCGTCCAGATCCCGGGCCAGAGTAGAAATCTAAATCCTGTCCCGTCCCACTCCTGGTGAAATTACTCCGACTCCCATCCCGCTCCCATTCAGAATGACTCCCGCTCCCGCACCACTCCCATTCTTGTTGTTTTTGAGCGCGGGTGAAAAACTCAGAGCGGAAGTTACTATTGGTTTGCTCCCGCTCCCGTCTGCTCCCGTTAATGTTTAATCCTGTACCGTCCCAATCCCGTGATCGTTACTAATACTGACTCCCATCCCACGGGAATCCCACGGGAATCCCGTGACCCATGGGATTCCCGAAAAAATGTCAGTCTCTAATGTGTATTGGAGCAGAAACGTACTCGTGACGTCATCACAGGCAACGTTGCTTAGCATTTCTTTAACAGTCAAAACTATTTATTCCCTACACAAAACATTTTGAAAACAATATTTTTAATTTCTAAAGCTTAAAAAACATTAAAAAAAATTACCGAACCGCAAAAAAACGCCATCAGAACGAGCGGTAGTTCACACATAACTAGACCGAGAGAAGTGCACTACAGACGGGGTAAATTTAGCCCTGGCTGCGGTTACCCTCGGAGGTCTGCTGGTCCCTCTGGTCCGCTCAACGTCTGACTTTTTTTTTTTATTTCGCACTATCTCTGTAAACAGACCACACAGGGAGGCTTAAATGTATAATGTTATCGCTTCAAACGATTTCAAAACGTACTTTTGAAGAACAACAGCAGCAGAAAAGGGAATGTTTAACTTAACACTGTGAGCGCTGTCTCGAATCAAGCTGCGGCCGCGGGGCATTCTGGGAAAGCGGTCAGTATGAAGAACGCACAAGTCTGCTCTGATGCATGCTCGATAAAGAGGGCGGGGTGAGAACAACATCCGGGGATTTAATGCGTTCTCGATCTGGCGTTCTTGAGAATTGGAACGGTACTCGGGCTGAGGCTGATGACGTATCACGAGTACACGAGCACACGAGAACGCTCAAGAACGCATATTGAGAAACGGCCAATGTCCTGCAAAGCACTGTCCTCAGCACATTAGGCGGCCATCTTGGGTTTAGTGGAAGCGCTTGGTGACAAACCGCCAAGTTTCTGAAGCAGATCTTCTGGCAGTTTTCTTCTTGGGGAGAAAATATGATTTTAATTCTGCATGCTTGAAAATACAAACCAAAATGAAGAGTAATTTCTATTGGATCATTTTACTCTGCACATTACAGTAGGGCTGCAACTAACGATTATTTTGCAAATCAATTTATCTGTCGATTATTTTTTTCGATTAATCGATTCATAATTGGATAGCCAAAGGTTCCTTAGAGAAGATTTTTATGAAATAAAGCCAGGTTTAACTACAACTTTTCCACTGTAGGAGTTCTGGATAGAGCATATTGACAGGCAAAAACATTATTTTTATCTTAAATGTAAAATGTAAATAGATTTTCTTTACAATTTAGATATAATTACTGCTCTGAATGGGTTGCTCTGTCAGCTTAAGGCATGTTTTAGAGTCTCTATACTCCAGTTAATGATTAATCTATTTCTAAATTAGTTGAGGATTACTTTAATCGATTAATCACGATTATTCTGATTAATTGTTCAGCCATACATTAGAGTATGCATCTAAAAATGTGATTCTCTAACATCTTTAACAGACTAACAAGAAAAATGTGAAAAATAATGAATATTTTTAACAGCAGTACAACTTTTCTTGCAGCTTCTAGTTGTCCTGCTGTTATTGCTGCTGGGTATCATTCAGCAGTGGTTCAGAAAGTCCATGGAGAATCTTTGACACTATTAAGAGTCCAGTTCCTGCAGCAGCTCTGCCACAGACCATGGACAGAGACTAGGGATACTCCATTGGATATCTCAGCTCCTCTCACTATCCTTTCCTGGGCCATTTTGTCTACAATATATTGCAGGCTGGAGATGGAGTATCTTAGCACTCTTAATTCCAGATCTTATATGGAGAGGTTGTTTTATTTTGTAGCTCTGGTTTAGATAAAGTAAAACTAGCTGTTCTGAAAGTACTTTCAATCAAGTTAATAAATGATGCGCAAAGGTTTCAAAAAACAACCTAAACTAAAAGGTTTAATTTAATTCAGTTTGAATTAATTCCTCCTAAATGTAGTCGTGATAATGCAATAAGAAATATTACAAATAAAATATCAATGCATGGAAAAGACTTATGTGTTTTAAGCTTTGTTAAAGGTTTAAGGGTTCTGTTTTTTACTCCTGCAGCAGCAGTGACGTTCAGCTCTGATTTTACACCACAGCAGCCACTCTCTCTGTTGACTCAGGGTATATGAGGACATTTGAAAACTGCTCCAGAAAGATCTGCAAGCAGATCAGCCGTCGTAAGAGCCGTCACCTCGCAGGTCCTTTCACATCCTACCCCAGAAATTCTCGCCCCAGTAGCCTCCAGCTTTACAGTAATTAAAGCAGCAAATGAGAGCAAGGTTTATGAAAGAGGGTGAGGGAGGGTGAATACCAACAGGGAGGTCCTCTGTGATTCTGTAGTCGGGGCGAAAATTCGAAAGCCCCTCAGAGGCCTGGATTCAGTTGGAACTTCATGTTCTTTTGGAAATGACTTGAATAGTAACAAGGTTTGATCCTGGGAGAAGCCGATGGTTGTGTGGACTCACTGGGATTGAGACTTACTATAATAACCCTTTACTGTCAGAATCTAACGTTTAGATTTATTTAATCCCACTCTAAAATAAGGAGATATGGTGCATAAACCAAAAAAAAAAACTCGGTTTAGTTGTAGTAAAAGAGTTTATGTTATAAAAACCCAGATTTTTTTGTGTGTTCTGCAGTATTCATAGCTGTCTTAAATTACCACTAGTTCACAGAATGAGGGGAAAAAAGGCAGTAAGTCAGTAAGTCTGGGGTTATCTCTTCATATCAGATTTTAAACAATGAAAATCACTGAACCCACAGAAAATGCTCTATATCCTCTGCATCTTCCTCCCCATGCATCTTTAGCTTTAAATCATACAGCATGGACTTGATGTCAAGCATAACGAAGTGTTTTATTATGTTATCAGAGCTCTTGATCATCTAGCATTGTTTGATTTAAATTGGGAAAGCTGATTATTGGCTACTTTCAGTTTTCTTTGTGTTTAAAACGGCGTTTCAGTTGAAAACAGAAGCGTCCTTCTCAGAACAAAATCTTCATTCTAAAGGAGATACAGTAGCAACAACTTTAACTCCTCCTGTTCAGAAGGTCTGCTAATTCTAATGCTTTTACTGTTGGCCCCTTTGCATCCTTATGTTAGCACCAGTGCTGAAAGAATGACTGATCACTGTCATTTTGCTTTCTTTTTGCTTTTTGTTTGCTTAGATCTGAGAAAATTAAAATCCAAAAAGAAAGGCCATTTCTAAGCTCTATCAGGGAGCTAATATTGTCTGGCAACGCCTGAGCTCCTTCTCACCTGTCTTCAACCTACTTTTCCTATCGGTGCAGAATCCTTTCTTGCCATCATTGGTTTTGTTAAGATAAAAAAAATTTTCGGTATCAGTCAAAACGTATAAAACAATTATTTGTACGCTATATTTTTTTCATTAAATAATACTTTTTATTCTGCACCACTGCTGTGGATGTGCAGTTTTCTTTACTTTTAATTTAGTCTGTCTGTTTTCCTGCTAAAATCTGTAGAGGTTGAACATCGGACATCAACCTTACTGGGTTTGCATGGAAATGTGGGAAGAAGTTACAGCCTAAAACTTTTTAAACCCCTTTCTCTGTTTGCCTGTCTAATGTAAAAACAATGTAGACAGCCACATCATTCCTAACCAAAAAGCTTCCTGAGCAAATATCTGTGGTTTAGAATGTTTTTAGTGGCTGTCTTAAGGTTATATCTGTGTTTTCCTAACTGCTGGGCATTGCTTATAAATTCAAGTTCAATTGAAGTTGTGTTGAAAAGCGGAATCTCTTTTGGCCTGTGTGGATAACCAGAGAAGGAAACATAATGTTAGGTTCTCGTCAGTCTGCAAACTAGCTGCAGTTGTTAATTTGAAACCGTAGGATGATTTTGATAATGAAACATTCATCTGAATTTAAGTATGCATGAAGAGAAGAGGGTGAACAAGAAGAGCTGATTGTCTCGATATGAAAGCTGAAAGTATCTGCAGAGGAAAGTGCTCAGGAGAAAGGGCTTAGCATGGAGGTGTTGTACTGTAATCCTGTTGTATTTGGAGCAAACTGTGTCACAGAACAGGCATTTTATTAAAACCTCAGGAAACTGTGTCAGCCTGTAGGGAAAAAATGGGCAAAAAATATAAAATATCCTCTTTAAATATCAGGGAATTAAAGATGCTGTACGTGTTGCATTCTGTAAAAGCAAACTGTTTCGGTTTAAGTACATCCTTACTGAAATTTTGGATCAATTTGGAGATATTTTGATTTGGATAAGCACTGTTTGTATTTTTCTGAAAACACATGTTAGAAACTAGAAATCCACAAGATTTGCATGAAAAGTTAGATAGTTGAAAAGAGCTTTTTACTGATGTTCAACTGTGGAAGTAACTTTCATTCAACAAATAAAAAAAAAACCCACAAAAACTCCGTACTGAAATTTAAAAGAAACAAGAGTTTGACATTTTATGTCAAAGAAACATAATTTATTAGACTTTAAGCTGAAGGCAGAGAAAAGAGTTGTTCCAACCGTCATGTTGGCCAGCACCCAGAATGCTTTTGTCTTCCTAGATGCACTCGACCAGTAAATGTTGGCATTCAGCTTCTTTTGTGACCACTGAATGCCAGAGACTGTCTAAAGTTGACAATCGGCCGCTGCTGAACATGGCAGGGCCTGAGCCGGGCGTCCCAGAGAGTAGCAGCAGACACTTTGGCTCCAGAAATGCGTTTGTTAGGTTAACGCCGGCTGACAGCTTCTACTGTTGCTGGAATTGAACACAGTTTGTTTAAAATCTGCTTTTAGTTTTTATTTTATTTTTTTTTTATTGTTCAATTCCTAGCATTGGGTAAACTCCTTCCGCTTGAGATCAATGTTTTGTATGAAATATACACTTTATTAAATTAACTTTCAACTCAATCTTTAATTATAAATGCATTTTTTCAATTTTCATCTCAGTCAGCAGAAATCCTGCCTCCATCCTCCAGATCAGAGCCAGATTAATTTGGTTGGCTGATTAATTGGGCCGATTATTTGCTATTTTGAAATAATCTCCACTTGCAGAAACTCCCTTACTTTCCCCATCAAACACTGCAGCTGAAAAAAAGCAGGTGAAACATGTTTATCATTCAGAATTACACCTGTAACACATTTTCCTGTTTATTTCTTCCCATTTCATAGACTTGGGTTTTCAGTTTTTATTGAACTCGTGGGACAAACAGTCGGATCTAAGTTTAATTCAGGAGCTGTTTGTGCAGCTATCATCTAGATGGATTCTCTTCCGTTTAGAAGAGAGATTACCAAGTAAAAAACAAAAAAACCCGCCCTATTCCTACAAACACAAACAATTAAAAACCTCATGTTCTCCTCAGGAAGGCAGCATTTTAGATAAGAAAACTCAAGGTTGTGAGAGATTGAATATCTGGGGGATGTTTAATCAATGGCATTTAGTTTTGTATCACTTTCTGTGCTTGGAAATGAAGACAACAGATGACTCATTTTAATTATTCTCCATCTCCATTAAACATCAGATGTAAGCCAAAAGTGTTATTGACTGAGAGAAACTGTAAACCATGCAAATAAAATCTGTGCTGCAGAACTTTTTTCCCCGTTTTAACCATGTTTAGGTCGATATTTTGAATATATTTATATTAATAATCTTAACAAAGCTGCACGAAGGGGGGCTTTGAAGCAATTTTTCTTTTGCGGTGAGAAGTTCCTGGGTTCAAATCTGGATTTTTCATATGTTATCCCTCTCCATGCAGGGGTTCTCTACCGGTACCCTGGTATCTTCCCACAGGTTAAAGCCATGATTCTCTGGTTAATTGTTGTTTTCTAAATTTCACTTTAGTATAAGTGTGTGCAGATTGTTTAACCTGCCTGTATCTTTCTTCTCCTGGACGGGGTTAGACCATCTCCTGTCCAGCAGACTGCTGCAAATAGGAACATTTAAAGCACAGCTGGGGTATTGAAGGGACATGACGAGCTGCATCATTTTGCTATACTCTAAATCTGAAGTAGCTTCTCTGCACATTTTCTCTTTCCAGGGTGAGAAAGGAAACTAAACTTTGCGATGTAAGCGTATATTTAAGATTAGACCAAAATCAGCTCATTATAAAAAAAAAGCATGGGGAAAAAAAATTAATATAAAACATTTAGTTTGTCATAATTTAGTTTCACTACATTTCTGGCCATGACGTAATTTGCGAATTCCCTGGTTGTGTTTCAGTAAATGGTGGAAGCTTCTTTGCAGGTTTCTGGGAGTCATTGTTCAATATTTGATGCATCGCATGAGTTGGAACCTGTCTGATATCGACCGTGCACAAAGAGCTGAGTCTACGTTCCTCTGCCTTTTATGCTACTTAGCCTTCTTAGGTTATTGTATTAGTTGCAGAGCTTCAGATATAAGTGAAGACAGATTATGAATTGAATGAATCTGAAGCCATAATGTGGACTGCTGCACATATAGACCTCCTCTGTTTGATTTTCCACCACTCCTAAGTCTGGAACCCAGAACCACAGTTTCTGACACAGACTTGTCTTAAAAAATTTTTGACTCAGAGTGTCTGCTGATTTTATTTTCCCAGTAAAAGGGAGAAAATGCCAACGGGGACAGAGGTTTGTAATAAATATTCATGTAAATCATAAATCATGCTTGATCCCACTGGAACATGGCCAGCAGCTACACAATGAGGCAGTTTATTTTCAGATCTGGTTTTCATGATTATGATTTAACCTAAGACTCCAGCTGCTTATATGCTTGCATCAGTCCACACAGCAGTGGTGCTGCAGTTAAAGGAGCATTTAAGGGATTGAATCAGGGAAGTGATTAAACCTGCCTTAGGTAGTAGGAGCGCTCTCATTGGTCAGCATCCGGCTCAAAGTTCAACTGGATGAACAGAGTTTCAAAATATTCTGAAATAATCACTGAATCAAATCACTAGCCAGAAGAATTACTAATAAAACATTTAATATTAAAGTTTCCCCCTCGCCCTGAGTGTGAAAAGCTATTGTTGACATTAAGGTAACCCAGGAATTTAGAGTTATAGTACCATAACATAACATACCATAAAACAAAATGAAAACTGTCAAACGTGGTGCACATATATACATGTATAAATATACAAATAAAATACACTGTAAAGTGAAAAGAGAAAGAAAAACAAAACAAGAATAAAAATTTCAGAAAACAAAGATGAAAAATTAAACCTGAGTTAAAAGTCAAGGAGAAAAAGTGTTTTCTCATACGAGTTTTAAAGATATCAGGAGATGGAGCCTGACGACCACGGCAGTTTGTGTAGGACCCAGAACTGCATAAAGAGCTGCCTCCTCTGCTTTTATAATGGAGCAGATAGAAGCAGATCTAAGAGTTCTTAGATGAACAGACCAGTTTAAAGTTCCTTATTACCGAGCAACAAGTCATGCATTGAAACTTTTGGTGTCAGCAGGTGCTCCCTGCTGAGATGCATTTGGGATCAGAAGGTTAAAAAAAATCTCATATCTCATTTATTTTTGCACTAAAAATAAGTCACCGCATTTCATTAGACATGGACAGTTGGCATGGAAATCTGTCCTCAGAGATATTTTCTTTACTTCCTGTTCCACAATTTTAAAACAATAAATCTGAAATAATCAGAAAATACCTAAAGTTACTATTTATGTATCAACTTAATGGAAAATATGTACTCTAACCTTTTAAGGCATCTTTTGCAAAGTAAGGAGGCATTTCAACAATGATCTTCTTCAAGCATATGGGTTGATTTTAGCCTCACTTTGTGTTACCCTACATATGGGATAAAGCCTGAAGGCTCAGCAGACATCCACCAGAATAATACAATATTTCTCTGTGACCCCAATAAGAGACACTCTGTAAGGCAGTGATGGAAGGCAGAAAGCTGCACTAAAAACCTGAAAAATAATAAATATATAGAAGCATGCATGGATTGTTTCTCTTTGCTTAACAAGGTTTACCTACAAGCCGTATTCTGCAGCTCTGTAAACACTAAGTTTACACATACATGTTTACTGCACTATCAATAATAATGAGGGATGAGCCTTATCCAGTGAAGCTGTTTGATTAGATTTCGGTTTAAAGAAGATTAAAGCAGCTTCTGTGTGTTGACTCTTCTTCTCTAGTGTCAGTCAATCCTGAAATGTAGAAAATGATGTCTTGTTCATTATTACAGGAAGAAGAAGATGTTCTGATTACATTCATTGACCAGCGGATGTATAGAGAAAAATATGTGGTATTTTCAAATCCCCAAACCAACACTATGTTTGGTTCATCAATGTTTTACACAGAATTCAGATGTTTTTTCAGATGTTTTTTTCCCCCTTTAGGTTTGCATATTTCTACCCACCTACTACATGCAATAATAACAATAATATAAAACACAGAAAATTAACTTTTCTTGTTAATATTTAGATAAATAAAAAAATAATAAAAAAATAAAAAAACGCTCCGTTTTTTTAATATTCTTTTGAAAAAGGAAAGCTTACAGTTTTTGAAAGGTACCTGCTTTATAATATGTGCCATTTATTTTAGAAACTACCCCTTTGTTTATGCTTTTTTTTTATTAAGAAAGAGTAATTTAGCTAAAAGAAGATCAATGCAGTTTTGAGGTCATTTTTGGAAAATTAGGGGGAAAATAGTTAAGTAAAAGGCTGCACATGTTATTATTATATGTTTATTTAAAACATTAGTTTGTTCCCAAGATTTTATGCTCAGTCTGAGACTCTGGAGCAGCAGGTTTTACTCTATCATAGGTCTGGGTTTTGGGTTTGTATTGAAGCTGAGTGGTTGCTAAGGGAGAACTGCCTGCAAGGAGCAGTCATTACAACCTTATGGCACTGTATGAGGGGAGGCATGATGGGAAATGTCCCGCTGCCCTACGCTTCTCCAACATTGTGCTTCTGTGTCATCTTTACAACCAAAATGTGGGGCAGCTCCACTTCCCCACTACCGGACAGTGTAACCATTATTAAACTCAGTCAAGCTATAGTAATGCTGAGTGATGCTTCCAAAAGATGTTCTCTGTCCCCTGACCTTCACTTTGAATCACAGTACAGTTGGCCAGCATCTGCCTGTGGCACTTCTCTGTTCTTCTTTACATGCTCATCACTGTGTACCAAATGACAGTGAGTTAAAGGAAAGCTGTGTCTACACCTTGAGGCTTTCTCTCTGCGGTTCGTTTTCCTGAAAAGAGAACACTGTGGACAAACTCTTTAAATAACACTTCATTATGTACACTATATGTATTAAATAAACACTGGATATGACAACAGATTTTGATAGAAATTGTAATCTTATTCAGATCAGATAAGTTGCTTAGGGTAACAGGGAAGTGGCCTCAACAACAGGGGACCAAGCTTTTAAAAAACTCAGATAGTTGCTCCATTTTCCTTTAAAGCATGCAACAAACAGTTAAAGAAGCATTTTATACATCTCTAGTTTGCCACATCATCACATCATTACATCATACATGTTTGCAGATGAGGAGACATCCATGGCTCCAGCCATATCAAGATATTACACTTTGTTCTTAGCTGAAGGACACCGCTCTCATTCCGTTCTTTATCCAATCTTTGCTACGTACAGAATAAAGATTATAAATGTATATAGCCGGACCAAGGATCTGGCCTAATTAGATAAACTACTGGGGAAAACATTGGTCCTGACATGCAACAGGCAGCTGATATTAAGGTGTGATAAACACACATAATCAATGATAATATCCTAATAACTGAAACTAGACTGTTTCATTAGGGTATGTTTTTAACTTAGAACTAAAAGAGTCAAACTAATTCTGAGGTTCTGACCACAATCCACACATTGCTTCCCAATCCTTCCCAATCCTACACTTTTTTCTTCCACTAAACGTTCCGTTAATGCGATTGGATAAAGAACAGTTGAAACAATCAGCTTCTTTAATGTTTCCCATTTTTTGGTTTTTATCCTGCTGCCGGTGACCGTCTCCTGAGCAACTAAAGCCGACCAGCACAATCATTTGTCAGGTGATAACCTCATAAAATCCCTTAATGGACCCTGTGTGTCAGCGTAGCTTTATTATTCATTATTAAGCCCGATGTTCTGTTACATTTCAGCCTCTGCTTGTTCATGTGGGCGTTTAATTTGTGCCGTTTTTCTCTGTGCATAACAGCAAGCGGTCCCTTCTGGCCGTTTATTATGGTGCTCAGATTACATGGAAACGGTGGTGGCAGTTATGAAACAGAGCCAGCATATTATGTTTGTGCTTTTTTAGATTTCTCTTTGCTTTATTATGTTTAAATAATAGGAATCCAACGCAAATAAGCAAGTGTTTCATGCTCAGAACATTGAACCCTATAACCAACAGTTCATCAGGTACTTCTGTACATAGGAGGTCACAGGTCAAACCCAGAAAACAAAGCAACTATTATCCTTTAGTAAGTCAAGGAAATTCCCTCAATTGTTTCCAACCCATGAAGATCCTGTTGTCTGAAATCACTTACATGCTTACATGAGAAAACGAGGCCTGAACGAAATATTTTTGCTCAGAAGAACAGCTGTTCGTGTTTTAGTTTCTGTGCCACAAAGTCTTATCATGTTTTCAGTTTATCAGCAGCTGGTGTGGGAGTGAGTTACACTTCTTTTTTATCAGTCTGTAGGCCTATCTGTAGACAGCAGAAAGACTCAGACCAAAGCAGAGCTGCATGGTTCTGACCTCCAGAGGTTACTAAAAGCTTAAAGTAATCAATAATGGTGGCTGAAATCATTTCAGAGATTAAATCATTGTTGAATCCTAGTTTGTCGCCATGTTTTCGTCACTTTCTGATATTTATTTTATAAAACATGCAGCTTTCTGTGAACACTTTGAATACTGATATTAACACATTGACTGGTGCTAAGGTACAGAGAGAAATTATCAAGAAGAAATATAAATACTTTGCAACCCAAGTAATGGAAATTTCCTTTTCTTTTACCGTATTTTCCAGACTATAAGCCGCTACTTTTTCCCAAGCTTTGAACCATGCGGCTAATAAGAAGGTGCAACTTTTCTGTTGTTTTATCCTAACTATCATAGAGGGAAGTCAAAGTTGGAAATGAAAGAATAAGGGGCTAATTTTCATTTAGCACAAGAACATGCTATCAGCAGGAACGATGGAGAACAAATGTCCCAAAATCACACATTTTGACATTTATTTGCTACATTAAAGCTGCTGAAATAACAAAGAGACTGGGCTCAACTCGTGCAGAGCTGAAATAAAGAGCTGACTAAACTCCATCCTTCATTATAAACTCAACTCCCATTAGCCAACAAGCTAATGGGAGCTAGCATTCTTCTTCGTCCCTACTCCAGGTGCGATATGTAGAGCTCCCCCTACAGGTTTGGTGGTAGTTCTGTAGACATCAGCAGCTTATAGCCTGGTGCTTCTTATATAGAGTATGTATGTTTCCAGTTTATTCAATAAAAACTTAGTGGACGGGGCTTATAGTGAGTTGTGCTCTATAGCCTAGAAAATATGGTAATTTTCAACTTTTCTTGAAGTGGAACTTTTTATGTTCAACACAAATTATTTTCTTATATAAACACCTTTTTAATTTTACTTTTACTCAAAAGCAGATTTCTGCACTCTTATCCATGACGCGTTTGTAATACGCAACAAGACATACAAACTTTGTATGTCTTGTTGCTTAAAAATAATATTTTCTTTCCAACCAAAAAAAAAATAAAAAATCCACCTGAAAACACTTTGGAAACCTCAGACAATTAGTTTAAAAAGGCATTTAAGAACAAATCTTTATCTGTGCACACTTAGTTTATTGATACATTCACAATACATTTTATCTTTAGTCCAAAAAGATGGTTTTACTTTACTCCCACGTTTGCACAGAGAACGGTTTGTACAGCTACGACTTTAAAATTATTATTTTTTTTTTGCTGTTGTGATTATTTTAATCAATTAAATTGCCCAACATCTTTTGCCCAATATCTTTTCTTTTTTATTTTATTTAGAAAAGTCTTAGAATTTAAAATTCACAAGTTATACCAATCTGATATTTCTTATTTGTGTCCCTGATTTTAATATATATATATATATATATATATATATATATATATATATATATATATATATATATATATATATATATATATATATACATGTGTGTGTGTGTGTGTGTGTGTGTGTATTTACACCTTTGATAATCAAAGGACTGTCCAAACATTGTTCGTAAAGATATTTAGTTTAACTGACAGTTTCTGCTGTCACCTTTCAGACATCAGATCCCAAATTGATCTACAACATTTTGTTGATGCTCTGCACAGACAAACATGGCTCTGTGTACAAAGGTAATTGTCTTCTAAAAGAAATGGCATCCAAGTGAATACATATTTCACACAGGTCTTCATGGAGTTTGATGCTGGAGCTGCAAAATTATCAGGAAGTTGTGAGCAGACAGTGCTGTGTCAGCATATAGCCTTGAAAAAGCAGTCCGAATCTCATTGTCTATGCCCTCTTTCCATCTCGACCCAGGTCGGCGTGGCCTCCATGGTGTCTGTCTCCACAAAGCCAGCGCCACATGGCTCCTCGCTCAGCATTTACTCAGACTGTTGTGTAGGAAAAAGGGCTGCTTCAGGGCTGTATGACATAAATAAACCCAACGAATGACTGGCTAAAAGCCAATGAAACATTTGCTGATTGAACGCTAACAAGCTTTTACCTTGTTGAATGACCTTTCACGTATACAAATGTGCAGCAATTTGGAAATTATGCTTTACATTTATGATCAGTTGAGTCTTATGTAGATTTTCTCTGATTTACAGCTGGCATCGATCTGTTTTCTAATGCAAGCTGTACACGTCCAGTTTGAAGGGATTTTTTTACTGTTGCAGCAACACTAGAGGAGGCAGTTTCTGCCATCATTTAAGGCCACGCTGATGCAACACACCAGCAGGAGTAGGAGCTAGAGAAGGGTGCTTTTAATCATTTTAGGGAACAGGAATGTGCTGATTAATTGGACCTAGTAATCAGAATCAGCAGATTTTCTAAAGGATCCTCTACGGCAGGATGTTTTCATAGAGGGTGATTTAAATAGATAAATAACATCCAAACATGGTAGAAAAGCAGCAGCAGTAGCCAGTCAATCTAATACTAATAAAAAAAAAACACGATGCTTGTTATATAGTGTAGTATCCTTCTGTCTGTCTGATAGGGTTTGACCAAAGCCACAGCAAAACAAAACACACATTTTAGCATGAATGCCTTCTTTAAACTGTAAAGCGCCTTGGTGGTGGGTTGAGGACTCTGGTTACTCCAGCAGTCTCAGGACCTGGCCTGATTGCTGTAAAAGGTTAACCCTGAGTTCCTCTGTGTACCAAGGTACTTCAGGGTAAGATATGAGTCCATTTGTAAAACCAAACCTTACCGGAAACTGGGTTTTCAACAAGATAAGGATTCCAAATTCACAACAGAAAATAGCTGAGGTGCTGCTGCGGTCCAGTCAAAATGTAGGGCTAATCCTTATTAAAATGCTTTTCAGAGCTTCAGAGAACCAAATCTCTGCCATCAACTAAAACATTATTGGAAAAAAGCAAGTACAAGAACCTTACCATAAACAAACACCCTCTCAGATACACATCTGCATTTGAATACTTTTACACTTTTTTCAGCAAGAGACACAAACTGGTTACAAAGGCGCGATATAAACCAGATTTCCAAGCTGGTATTGCTTAATTGTCCTCTTCGTCTTCAGATAAGTCCATGCCTTCCACAAAAGTCATAAAGGGTCTCCATATATTTTCAAATAAATCACCTTTTCCTTTTAGGCAATATGTTATACGTTCCAGGGGTAAAGTTGTCTTTACATTTGTCTGACCCAGTGCCTGATAGTTGGTGCTGCTGATTTCTTGCTTCTGAAGATTTTTAATATTAAAGTTACTTCTCTAATATATTGAATTGTATGATGGATTCTTAATTTCTTCCATTATTGTAAGATATTCAGTTTTCTATTTTAGAATTCAGCTCAAAGTGAGCCTTAATAGAGCTACTTTCTTGTCAGCAGGGTCTTGTGTTAAAAAACGACCTGTAGTAGAAGTTAATTGTAGTTTTCAGGTCAGGCTGGTTTAGATTGTTTCTTTAGACTTTATTGGTTAAATCGTTACTGGAAAATTAATTCACTCTGCTTTTAAAAGGGTACTGATGATATTAAGATTTTTTTGTTGACACACTGATTACTTTAATGGATGATCCACCAATTGATTTAGTCAAAAGCAGTTTTAAGTTGAGGTGCGACATGAATTCATGTCTCTTTAAAAAGGGGAGTGAAAACAAAGACGACTCCCAGCAATCGCTCAACTGTCCTATTTGGAAACTTCAAGGTTTCTCAGGCTATAGTGGAGGAAGAAAGACGGATCCGGACCAGAACTTTAACATATGCATCATTCTCCATCTATAAGGTGTACAGCTTTCTCAGCATTGAGCAGAAAAACTCACCTGAAAAAAAAGTCAAGATGAATCGACTGCTATACCTGCTTTCAGGTATAGCAGGACACAAATCTGTAAACACTTCCAAAGAGACTGAAGGGTGTTTAATCTTTAAATGCTGTCCAGTATTATGTAAACATTTCTAAACATCGGCCATTTTTAGTGGCATTTGTTGTATATTGATCTATCAAAACATTGTTGTTTATATTGTTATTCAATGAAAGCAATCCACCCCCATCTCCTGTCATTTATCTTCTGTCCACTTTTAAGTTTTAGATCACAATGAAATCAAATGTAGCTCATAAATACGAGGATTCCTTATTCAATTTAGCAAAAAAGAACATTCATTTTGTTTTTGTCGATGTAACTGTCAAATGTTTCCATGGAAAGCTATGAGAGAAGGCTGCTTGATGCTGTTTCTGGCTGTTGTGGACGATGTTCTGTGTGGGCTGCGTTGCCATGCAGCTGTTTTTACGGCTGCCTCGCAGCAAGAAGGTGCTACGTTTGACTCCCAGCCTCTGGTATTTTATACACAGAGTTCACTGCTTCTCTTCGTCTATATTTCATATTTCAAATTAAAAGCAAACTTAATTGAGCAAATATCCTTTAAAAATTAAAGGATTTTACATAAAAATCAACCTGTGTATCTTCTGTGGAGACATTCTTTGTTTCAGAGAGCACACAAAAATGAAGAGCTTTATCAGGATACAATCTAGGATGCATAATTCTTTACCTGCTGCTTACTGCCAGCTGCTGATTTTTTCCAGCCTCCAAACATGACTCACTCCACCGCGCTGTTTTAAACTAGATCCGACCAGATCAGACTGCTTGGCTCAATCTATGTACCTGTTGTGTAACATGTTGCATGTTAAATGTTCACTTTGTAACTACAGGGCTCTGGATGATGGGGATGCAGTGATGGGGGATGTTATATTTATGCATTTGAGTAGATTATAGTTCTGATGCAAGGCTGCCAGGAGTTATATCAGACTGCATGTTTAACCTCGGAAGCCAAAGGTTGTGGGTGAATAAGCAGAAGAGTCAGTGATGAAATGTCACATTAGAGTGTTAAACTCAAGGCATCATGTAGATTTTTCTAAGGGCAGAAAGGAAACAGAACAGTTTAGCTTCTGCAAGGAAAGAGAAAAATTCTGATTGAAAAAAAAAGAGTTAAGTTAAATAAGCATGTAAGTCATCCTTCTAGGTTAAATGTTCAGTTCAGGGATTTATAGTTTTTTTTTCCTTTTTTTTTTTCAAAAGTCTTGATCCATTCCTTATTTCTTCATGTATTTAGTATTAAATTTTGCTTTTTTATTAGAAATTCTTTGAACAAATTTGAGTAACAAAATAAGATTGTCTAGATGGTTTAATAAGTAGTATTGATTAGACATCATGTAGCTGACATGGAATGGGTCTGTATGAAAAGGTCATCCTTTTTTTGCTGTATGGTGCCTCCAGATAACACCTGCCAACCAATGTCATGTTCTGCATTGGATAAACGGCTTTCATGTGTTTGGGATCAGCTTTCAGTTGAACCACCAGCTGTGTCCATGTCTCAGCCATAAAGCTGTTGCTCTTAAGTAAAGCAGAAATATTTGGATTCAGTATTTATTAACTCTTTCATCTTTGTGCAATACACCAGTACCACAGGAACCCAGGAAGGCCCTCAGCATGCTGCTGTCACAACCATGCTTTACGTATGACAGAGTGCCAATCTGTTTAAAAAGCCAGAGCTTTACTCTTCCAAACACTCCTTTCCTTCTGCGTAAAGGGATCGATCTTTGCTCATGTCTTTGAAAGACATTTGGCTCCATGTTGGCAGCGGCGTTAAAGGTGTTGGAACAATCGTTGCAGTTTTCTGTTTATTTAAATTAACAATATTATTCACTTAGTTCATTAGTTATTTATGCTTTTATTGGCTGCACTTTATTTAAATGAAATACATCTTATTGCTCGTGCTGCACAGTATTTTTTCCTTTTATTTTTCAACTTTATTTACGTTATTTTTTTCTATATACACTTCTTATTGTATATACCTGTGGGACCCTTTATAATGCCTGTCACTTTGCGGCTGTTACAACAAAATCTCCCCATTATAGGGGCAGTAAAGGGATTGTTTTTTCTATTTTCTATTGCAGTCCGATTTAAATAAACAATTAAAACTTAAAAATTTATTAGGCTATCATTCCAAAACATGACTGGATGCAAACCGACTGTTAGTTTGAGCTCTTGTTTTATGACAGGTAATTGTCATGATGGGTTCTCAAAGAGCGACCCAAGTATGCAGAACACCACTGACGGACACAGGAATAAAAGTTCAACAAGTTTATTTTGTTACAAGCACACAGAATGTACTGGTTCTGGCTCGGGCCTGGACACTGGTTCACCGGAGTCTGTGTGGGAGACAGTTCAGTTAGCGTTGCAAGTTGGAACTTGATTTCTTGATGATAACTGATTGTACCTTGAGGGTTCTTGAGGTTAGCTTTGGGAGAGTGACTGTTGGATCTGGAGAGGAGTTGATCAGCAGAGTCCGCTTGCTGCTTCAGCGTCTCACGTCTATTAAAGAACAGACCTTGGCTTAGGGTTTTCCAGCTCTTAGTCCTGAGCTGCATGAAAGTTCTCTATGGTTCTTCGGGTTTGGCTCTTAGGGTCGGCTCGGCAAGTTAGCTCTTCCAGAGCTTCACAGAGGAGACACTGGATTCAAAGTCACAAAGTTTACACTGAGAGTCTAGGCTTAGGCGCTGACCAACTGGATCAACACTGCGGCGTTGAGGCAAGGTCTGAAGACAGCTTATATAGTGGATCCTCTGATGATCTAGATGGGCTGCAGCTGTGCAGGAGGCTCACTCAGAAGGATCCACGGCGGACTCTGCTGGAGAAAGGTGGAACTTCTCCAGCTCCCAACAGTACCCCCCCCTCAACGACCGCCCCTTGGCGGTCCGGAAGAGGTCGAAGGGCAGGAACGCTCGTACTCCTCGATAAGGGCAGGATCGAGGATGTACGAGCCCGGAACCCACTGGCGATCCTCCGGTCCGTAGCCCTCCCAGTCGACGAGGTACTGCCAGCCGCGACCTCGTCGACGGGAGTCCACGATGCGTCGAACGGTGAAGGCTGGATGACCATCGACCTCCAGGGCGGGTGGTGGGGAGTCGGAAGGCGGGCACAGAGAACTCTAGACGACAGATTTGACTTGGGACACGTGGAAGGTTGGGTGAATCCGGAGAGACTGAGGCAGTTGGAGACGGACGGCTGATGGACTGATGACTCGGGAGATCTTGTAGGGACCTATGAATCTTGGCGAGAGTTTTCGAGACATCCCCTTAAGGGGAATGTCCCGAGTGGACAGCCATACCTCTTGGCCTTCTGTGTACTCGGGGGCGGGACGTCTCCTGGAGTCAGCGAAGCGCTTGTTGGTTTCTGAAGATCGGTTGAGGGTGGCGATGGTTTCTCTCCAGATCTTCTGACAGCGTCGGATGTGTTGATTTACTGACTGGACCGAAATCTCTCTCTCGTCTGCGGGGAAAAGTGGAGGTTGATAACCGAGACTAACCTGAAAGGGAGATTGACCAGTGGAAGCAGATTTGAGGGAGTTGTGTCCGTATTCGATCCATGTGAGAAATTGGCTCCAGTCCACGGGATTGTTAGAGGTGAGGCAACGAAGGGTTGATTCCAGCTGCTGGTTCATCCTCTGTTTGTCCGTTTGATTGTGGATGGTAACCAGAGGTCAGAGAGGGTTTACAGCCGAGAGCAGAACAGAACGCTTTCCAAACCTGGGATATGAACTGAGGACCCCGGTCCGAGAGGATCTCTTGGGGAATGCCGTGTAAGCGGAAGACGTGATTGAGGAGCTGGGCTGTCTGGAAGGCCGTTGGGAGTTTCCTAAGGGGAATGAGATGGCAGGCCTTCGAAAAACGGTCAACAATGGTGAAAATGGTGGACATACCTCGAGAAACGGGGAGGCCGGTGACAAAGTCTATAGCAATATGGGACCAAGGGCGCGAGGGAACCGGAAGCGGCTGAAGCAGGCCAGAAGGAGGTTGATGTGAGGCTTTATTACGGGCACATGTGGAGCAAGCCAACACATACTCCTTGACATCTCTATGGAGGGTGGGCCACCAGAAGCGTCTTGAGATCAAAGCTATTGTTCTACTGACCCCCGGATGAGCAGAAAACTTGGCAGCATGCATCCATTGGATGAGACGGGACCTGACGGAAGATGGCACATAGGTTCGGTTAGTGGGACCGTTACCTGGGTCGGGTTCAGTAGCCAGGGCGGAGTTGATAAGGTCAGTGATTTCCCAGTTAACCACTCCCACAGTGGAGGAAGCCGGAAGGACTGGTTCAGGCGTCTCGGGATGATCGACGGAGTAAAGACGAGAGAGAGAATCGGGTTTGACATTCTTGGATCCGGGTCTGTAGGAGATGATGAGATTAAACCGTGAGAAAAAGATGGACCACCTGGATTGACGAGGATTGGCTTGCTTGGTTGACTGGATGTAAGCCAGGTTCTTGTGGTCAGTCCATACTAGAACCGGATGCTCAGCTCCCTCCAGCCAATGTCTCCATTCCTCCAGCGCCAGTTTGATGGCCAACAGCTCTCGGTCTCCCACATCGTAATTCTGCTCAGCGGAAGAAAGTCTACGGGAGAAGAATGCACAAGGGTGGATCTTCTGATCCGTGTCAAGTCTCTGGGATAGGACTGCTCCAACTCCAGAATCTGAAGCGTCCACCTCGAGAATAAATTGTTTAGCAGGGTCAGGCTGCATTAGCACTGGTGCTCTGGAAAATAAAGATTTCAATTTATCAAACGCTGCTTGCGCCTCAGGAGTCCACTGAAAAGTGCGTTTGACAGAGGTCAGAGAAGTTAATGGAAGGGCGGTTTGGCTATAGTTCCTGATGAACCGACGATAAAAGTTTGCAAAGCCCAGAAATCTCTGTAGCCGTTTGCGGTTCTCTGGAACTGGCTATTCTAACACTGCCTTTATCTTGTCCTCAGATGGTTTTACCTGGCCGCCCTCGAGCACAAACCCCAAAAAGATGACTGAAGACTGGTGAAATTCGCACTTCTCGGCCTTTACGAACAGCTTGTTCTCCAGCAGTCTCTGTAAAACAAGGCGGACATCTTTCTTATGTTCAGCGAGGTTCCTAGAGTAAATGAGTATGTCATCAATATAGACGAAGACAAACACATTTAAAAAGTCTCTGAGAACATCGTTCATGAGGGCCTGGAAGCAGGCTGGAGCGTTAGTTAGACCAAAAGGCATTACCAAATACTCAAATTGGCCCAATGGAGTCTTGAAGGCTGTTTTCCATTCATCTCCTTCTCGGATCCTAAGAAGATGATAAGCATTCCTTAAATCCAGTTTAGAGAAAACTGTAGCTCCTTGAACAGGTTCGAATGCAGAGGCGAGTAGAGGAAGTGGGTATTTGTTCTTTATTGTGATCTGGTTCAAACCTCGGTAATCAATACATGGTCTCAGGGAGCCATCCTTCTTTCCAACGAAGAAGAACCCAGCGCCCAAAGGAGAAGAAGATGGGCAGATTATTCCTGCAGCTAATGATTCATTTATGTATTTTTCCATGGTTTCTCTTTCAGGCTTGGAAATGTTATACAACCTGCTGCTAGGTAGTGGTGCACCAGGTAAAAGTTCAATGGCGCAGTCATATGGTCTGTGTGGAGGTAGGGACGTCGCACTGACCTTACTGAAGACAGGAGCTAGGTCATGGTACTCGGAAGGAACAGAAGAAAGGTCAGGAGAGTCAATCTCCCCCCCACCTCTAGGAGACCCCACCAAGGGGGCAGTCGAATGGAGGCATGTTTCATGGCATGAAGTGGACCATGATTCCAGGTGACGCTCAGTCCAATTAATGTGAGGATTATGCTTCTCCAACCACTCGAAACCAAGCACCAGAGGGGAACATGCAGAAGGAAAAACAAAAAATGTTATTGTCTCTCGGTGGTTACCTGACAGAAGTAGCTCGAGGGGCTGAGTTTGATGGGTAACTTGGTGAAGTCTCTTTCCGTCAATAGCAGAAACACTAAGAGGTTGAGTCAGAGGAATGGTCTCAATTTGGAGTTGTTGGACGAGGTTTGAATCGATTAAGTTCCGTTCACAGCCTGAGTCGATGAATGCAGAAAAGGAGAGGCTTTGGTTAGAACAAAACAACGTTGCAGGAAGCAACAAACGAGGAGATTTCTTAGTGTTAATTTGGCCCGCCCGACTCCTCAGATCCTCTGGCGGGCTCAGGCTTTTGATTTAACCGGGCAGGAAGCGATGAAGTGTCCACTCTCACCACAGTAAATGCATAATTTGCTTAGAAAACGTCTTTGTCTCTCCTCTGGGGTGAGTCTAATGCATTGGTTCGACATCTCTTTCGCCCGAATGAGAGGCCTGAATAGGCAGCGGTAGAGACTGGGACTTAGGTCTCTGTATGGGCAGCTGCTCTGTAGGGGAAGAACAAACAGTCACGTTATGTGAGGCAGATGAAAGTGTCCCCTGCTTTTTAGAACTGTTTCTGGCACGGATTCTATTGTCCAATCTGATCGTTAGACGAATTAGATCTTCGAGGGTAGCTGGTTCGTCGAGAGTTGCAAGCTCATCTTTAATGTGCTCATTTAAAGCCATGAAATAGGCTCCCTTCAGAGCGCTTTGGTTCCATCCGGAAGCTGCCGCTTTAACCCGGAAGTTGATGGAAAATTCAGCCACAGAAGAATTTCCCTGCTTTAGATTGAAAAGAGCTCGAGAGTCAATTGTTTGATCAGTTTCTTGGTTGAATACCTGAGTAAATTCGGAGATGAAATCAGAGTAATAACAGTTAAGGCTATCGTCGGTGGCAAATCTTGCCTGAGCCCACTCCAAGGCTCTTCCTGTTAGCTGAGAAAGGATGAAGGTTACCTTCTTGTAATCCGTGGAAAAGCTGCCTGGAGAGTTCTGAAAAATCAAACGGCACTGAAATAAAAATCCTTTGCAATCTTTCATGTTACCAGAAAACCTCTCTGGAAGACTTGGGCGGAACTCGGATGACGTCACTGCTGGTGACCTCGGAGGTGGAACTGGACCCGGAAATGGTTGAGGTGCCGGTGCAGCATTAGCGCTGTTCAAATTGTTAGCATAGCTCTGTAGCATATGGTTATGAGTATCAACCAGGCGGTATAACTCACGGAGCGTTTGGGTTTGTCCTTGTATTTGGGCATCCTGCTCCTCCAATCGACGGGTGAGGTGATCTGCTGGGCCTTGAGTTTGGCCGCAGTGTTCTGTCATGATGGGTTCTCAAAGAGCGACCCAAGTATGCAGAACACCACTGACGGACACAGGAATAAAAGTTCAACAAGTTTATTTTGTTACAAGCACACAGAATGTACTGGTTCTGGCTCGGGCCTGGACACTGGTTCACCGGAGTCTGCGTGGGAGACAGTTCAGTTAGCGTTGCAAGTTGGAACTTGATTTCTTGATGATAACTGATTGTACCTTGAGGGTTCTTGAGGTTAGCTTTGGGAGAGTGACTGTTGGATCTGGAGAGGAGTTGATCAGCAGAGTCCGCTTGCTGCTTCAGCGTCTCACGTCTATTAAAGAACAGACCTTGGCTTAGGGTTTTCCAGCTCTTAGTCCTGAGCTGCATGAAAGTTCTCTATGGTTCTTCGGGTTTGGCTCTGAGGGTCGGCTCGACAGGTTAGCTCTTCCAGAGCTTCACAGAGGAGACACTGGTTTCCTGGAAGACAGAGACAACGGTTAGAATCCAGGCTGGATTCAAAGTCACAAAGTTTACACTGAGAGTCTAGGCTTAGGCGCTGACCAACTGGATCAACACTGCGGCGTTGAGGCAAGGTCTGAAGACAGCTTATATAGTGGATCCTCTGATGATCTAGATGGGCTGCAGCTGTGCAGGAGACTCACTCAGAAGGATCCACGGCGGACTCTGCTGGAGAAAGGTGGAACGTCTCCAGCTCCCAACAGTAATGTTTTTACTGGAGCTGGGCAATTAACTATAGTTGCAGTATTTTTAAATTGCACTCAATTTTACTCGCATTAGAATTAACAACAGCAAGACAATCAATTTCTCACTCCATCCCTTTAGGTGACAGTAATACACTTAAAGTGGGTTAGCTGCCACACAGAAAGATAGAGTTGCTTCAATATCTATATATGGGTGTTGAGGGAGCAACTTTTTTGGACAAAGGTTACAGTAAAGTCCTGCAACAATGGACTCTGGAAGAGCAAGCTTTTAAAGTACTGAAAGCCTGGGGTGAAGCATCCACTAGTTTGGGGTTAGTGCAAAGAAAATTTTAAATAAAATCACAATATTGGTTAAAGCCGCGGTTCTCAAAGTGTGTGGCGCGACCCACTGGTGGGGAATTGAGACGTGACAGGTGGGGCGCGCCAAGTTCCGGTGTGTGTGTGTGTGTGTGTGTGTGACTATAAATGTAGAACGTGTGAGAGCAAACTGTCCTTATAGCTGTATGTTGCCGCTTTTTAGACCAATCAAACCCACAAAGTAATCATTACTAGCCTACATGCAGTCTAATTAAAAGAACATTAGATATGAGAAACATTTCACCTGGAACTGAAGTGCCAAAATAATTATTGACGTGACGTCGGCATATTATTTGTAACGGAATAAACTTTCGCGCCCCAGTGTTGCCAACTCAGCGACTTTGTCGCTATATTTCAGACCCCTCCAGCGACTCTTTTTCAAAAAAGCGACTAGCGACAAATCTAGCGACTTTTGGAGACTCTTACGTGAAAGCACGTATCGTTCCTTTTCTTGTCCTCCAGCGGCAGGTGCTGCCGTGGGGCGCCTCCTCCGTCCCAACCCCGTTCTCCCCCGCTATCGCAGGAGTCCCTCTCAGCGCTGCAGTCAGAGCAGAGACACAGCATGTTTAACTTTAGCGTCCAGACTGCAAATAAAGCGCACATGCGCCGGGATTGACGGCGCAGGTTGATCATAAATAACTGAATTTGAAATATTTTATTAGTTTATTATGCAATGAAAAATAAAGTAAGTCTATTTTTTCCTATTCTGTCTGCAGCACCTGCTGATTTTAGGTCTGCTGAGGAGGACCAGTTTATTGAAATGACGTCTGACTCCACCCTGAAGCTCAGGTTTAATGCTCAGACTAATAGTGAATTCTGGTTAGGAGTGGAGAGGGAGTATCCACTCATCGGGCAGAGAGCTGTGTGCATTCTTCTTCCCTTTGCCACATCATATCTCTGTGAGATTGGCTTTTCAGCTGTTGCTTCAATGAAAACAAAATACAGATCTCAGCTGAACATTGAGCATGACTTGAGAGTGGCAGTATCAAGCCTGCAACCCCGTTTTGAGAAACTGTGCAATGCAAAACAGGCTCATTGCAGCCACTAATGCAGGGATAAATAGACCTGTCTTGCCAGATGGATTTCACTTCTTTTCTTTTATTAACAGATTGCAGAGTGGCACTTTAATTTTTTCTATCTTTGAGCTTGATACAAATTTTGACACAGCTGCATTTTTATTTTCTTTATTTTTTAGCTTGCTGTTATTTGATGTAGATAGTTTGTATTTAGATACTACTTGTTACTTCAGTAAAATTGGAACATTTTAAGATTGTTGCATATTTCATTAGCATTGTGTTGGGGCGATGGGGACAGGCGGGGCTTGAAAATTCCCCCTTGTCCAAAGTGGGGAATGACAGAAAAAGTTTGAGAACCACTGGGTTAAAGTAATCACAGTTTTGATCCAGTGAAGGTCTGGATGCCAATCTTTCAATTGTGGCTACTGTTGAGCTAAATAGAGCTGAAGAGATATGACTAGGCTTCATTTTAAATCCCTGGCCACACATTTAGTCATGAATTACTAAATCATGTGTGTTTCTGAGAACTGCAGCCCAATTTGAGGAAAGCTTGACTGCAGCAGGGGCTCTGGCTGCAGGATGGAGCATTACTGCAGGAACCAGAGTCCTATCCTGCTTATGGCTGTAATGGACGGGAACGATGAGGCTGAAAATCAGTTGGTTTGATACCATTAGAAGCGTTTCTTCCATCAGCAGAAACACTGCTGCCTCAACAGCAGCAGCAGGCTGATGTCCACCGCTCATCTGTCTATCTATGTCTGTCTGCTTCCTGTCTCTTCAGCTGCTGTATCTGGATCTCTCTCTTCTCTCATGTGTTGGTCTCTTCTATTTGATTTCAACATTTGACGCCCTTTTCATCCTTTTATTCAAATAATTGTTTTTTGTTGTATTTTTGAGTAACCGCAATCTGCAGCGGTTTTGTGGTTTAAAAATTTTTGTGCATGTGTTTCTTCTTTTTTTTATAGAAACCTGCACTGTTCTTATTTGTGAAGGTTTCTGCAGCTAGATTGTAAACTAACTCCAGTTTTGCATAAACTAACAAGAAAAACTGCAGGTAATTTGCAGTTCCTGCATATTTGACTTTAATAAAATTTATCAAAATCTTAATTTTTTCTGGTAGTTTTAAATAATAAGTTAGTTTAAAAATTAAATGTACTCCCCAGCTGTTTTTTAAACAAAAGAAGACTGCTGAATTTGAAATCTAAGTAGGTAAATGTTCTTCAAAATAAGTGTTTTTTTTAATTGAGCAGGTAAATGAGACACTTTGCCAATGGAATAAGACAATTTACTTTTAAATAAGAAAAAAACAACTGCAGTCTCTTATTTCAAGTGCGTAATATGTAATTGTCTTATTTTTAGGGTAAAAATACATAATTGGCCTATTCAAATAAAGGCTAAATAAACTTATTTCAAGAAATCTTTAGTAATTTTTTTTATATTGTTTTTGCTAAAAATATTTAAAATGTAACAATTTCCAGGTTTTTGAGGATGAAAATTCCCCCCCATCATATTTAACCAGCAGGAATGAAAGTATTGCAACACATGTTTGGAGAATTTTTCTCCTTCCCCGCTTTTGGTCTTATGCTGTCTTCACATTTTCTTCCCTCTGTAGCGCCTGCTCAGGATCTGGGTCCTGGTTATCCGCCGGTCTGCATCACGTTGCGTAACACGGCTGGAGGCCAGTTCAGGGTTTTCCTTTCCCTTTGCCTCATGTAGGATTATCCATGATGCAGCTGAATCCCTTTGGGAAGGCTGAGCCGTTTGTGCTGACCTTATGTTTTATCATCCTGAGCATCGGTTGCATCTTTCTGGTGATGCAATAAAGGAGGATAGTGATGGGGAATCTGAAAATAGTTTGTGATGATGTTGACATTTCTGGGAATATTTTAACAGCCTCAGAGCTGCATCCTTTTATATTCATTAAAGCCTTTTGGAGAGACAAAAATGGCTGTGTGTGTACAACCCTGTACCCGCTCCCAAGAGAGAACACCTATTAAACACGTGCCAGGGCATGCACAAGCCTATTTCTCCTTGTGCACGCTCTGTTTAAAAGTTGCTGCTCTCATAGCTCAGACCAGCTTACTATGTCCAAATGTCTGCCCTCATCACTATATAGAGCGGGGACTTTATAGGAAAACTCAGTTAACTGACAGTTCGGACAGATGATCACTGCTTTATGCTCCCCGTTGGTCACATAACTCCTCCTGCACTGCACAGTGCCTGTGCCATCTAAGTTTCGGCTGTCCGCTAGCGACAGCCTATGGCGATATCGGGCCACTGTGACAGCAAATCCCATAATGGGATTTGCTCCCATTGCTCAAGGAGCCTCTTGAGCAATGGGAGGCTCAAGGCCTCAGAAGAGGCTCCCCGTGCCTCTTCTGAGGCCTTTCTTTTCTTCTCATACACTTCTCTTACAACCCTTAGCCATTTTCAAAGAACCGCAGTGAGAAAGGTGAGCTTCAATTACTTTCTGAAACCATAGCGCACCACAGATATATACGCCTGAAAGTGCGCAAATGCAGAAAAAGATAGCTAACGAGGACGAGCATGCACGTAGACATGTTACATTAACATATCACCAGAATGATTGACATTTAGGAGGACCAATTTATGTTTTAGTGTTTAGTATTAGAAACACCCCGATCATTAAATGCTGTGTATGCAAAAGGTGAATCATAGGATATGCTGTTCTGATGACTTGGAGTCTGTTTAAAGCATTATTCTAGGAAGACAGCATTTTGGAGAGCAGTAACTGATTATAAACTAAGCTGCAAACTGCATATATAATACTTAAAAAGTCAATAGCAATTTGCAATAAACAAGACAAATGCTAAATAGAAAAGTTTGGTATTTAATCCATTATTCACTGGTAGACCCTTATTTAACAAACTGTGTGGAATTATGGGGAACAACTTACAAAACTGCAATAGAAAAGATTATATAGTATGTATTATATAAGATTATATTGCAACTAAAAGAGCCATATGTTTATAAAACAGGATTTTATGATCATACTAGTCCACTAAAATAATTTAACAAAATTTAAAGATTTTTGTATAGTATATAACAGTGAAATTAATCCACAAAGCAAAAACATAAATCACTACCGGATTGTATCCAGAAGTTATTTCCTATTCAACAAAATGAATAAAAGGAATACTTGTAAGGGATTTATATTTTGTTCTATTATTATTGAATTGTTTATTTGTGTTAAGTAAAGTGTAATTTATATTTCTCATAAGCAGAAAGGTATTCATAAGCTTTTTCTTCATCAAGACAATGTGACTATGTTTTTGATATGTTTGGATAAAATGAAACTATACTAAACTATTTTATTGTAGATTTTAGATACGTCAACTAATGCAAATCATCTACAATATGTGTATCTTTTCATATTGCTTATTTTTAAACACATTTTAATAAAAAAATGTTCAAAAAAAAAATTTAAAGGTTAAACAGATTTTTTATCTAAGATCTCATCACAGTTTTGTAAGGTGGTCCTTTCCATGTCAGTTAGTAACACAACACCTTTTATCATTTACCAATCAAAGCACTTCAACGCCAAAACGTTAAAGGTGATACAACAACATTAAGAATATAATAAATGTCTAAAATAATATAATGAGTTTTATCGAAATCCCTTCTATCCATTATGGATAGGATTTCTTTTAAGAAAGATAGAAATCAAGATATTTGAACATGCTGAAGGTAGCAAACCCTGCAGATTTAAGGGGTTTTGTAGCTCATGGAGAGTGGGCAGCATACTTGAATGGTGTTTTGTCCTAATTCAGTCCGGACCTCCTGAAATAGGTCTTACTGTAGGAAATCACCATGGAGACACTCAGAAAGCCTCCTCATTGTTTCCGTCTGTCTTCTAGCTTTGAGTTGGATAGTTTTCCAAAGTTGTTGTGTAGTTTAGTATTGGAGTGGATCCAGGATGCTGCAGCTGCCTGTTGGTCTTAGTGTGGAGAGGAACTGGGTTTACAGGGAAGTCTGGTTCTGAAATATTGAGACTGGACCAGTCTGCTGTTTTCTGCAAAGAGACTGATGCATAAAAACAGCTTTTACTCTGAGCCTTTTCTAATGACGGGAATCATACCAAGCAATTTTAATTTAGTTTTAATATGTCAGGTTCGGGTTTCGAGGTAATAGGAATTGGTGGGAAATGTGATCATGTTTAAAAACTTTTGGCTGCTACAACTAGAATTTACATTCATGAGCCAAATTTAAAATTTCTCATAGTAATGCTCTATTATCCTGATTTATATACATTTAAATGGGGCATCATAAATACTTATGGTTGCTCTTTGGGCCATACAAAACATTTTGATTACAGATTTTGCATAAAAAAATTATGCTATTTTGTGACTTTGTCACTTTTATACAAATTAACTAAAGTAGGTCCCACCACCAAACTCAAAGCTTAAACTACACCCCACTTAATGAGAATGGGTGCTGAAGATGCACACTGGTACAACTGTTCATCTTTAACTCTTAGTCAAACCCAGAAACTGTTTAAGTAAATTCTCCTATGCAACCAGCAAGGATGCAGCAAGCATGTGGGGGTAAAATAAGTTAATGAAAACTTATGCTTTAATGTGTAGATATACGTCAGTAAATGTGAATACATTTAATATTTTGATTTATTGTCAACGCAAACATACATGTGGCATGAGATGTTTCATCCATGAGAACACAAGTTAAAGAGTTGTACAGCTCATGATAAAGCTGTTATATTCCTAAACATTTGGCGGCAGTAAAGAAGAGAAGAGAACAATCAATCAAATGTTATCATTTTGCTTTTGTTAAAAAAAAAATAAATTCAGCACAGATATTACATTTGATTGATGGTGTTGCTACCTGATCTGTACCATCAGCTTATTTGCGCATGTGCAGCCACATATACATCCGGGTAGCCCTTGATTTTAATTTGTAAAAAAGACCTAAATTAAGTTTTTCCCTCCATAAAGATAATAAGAGTATTAAACTATAATGTATTAAAGGTTAATAATTTTTTCCCTGAGCCTTTCTGTTTTATCACTTATCTGTGCCGAAACGGGATCCTACGCTACTTCCGGGAGCTAACTTTTTCGGTTTTGGATTTAAACATAAATCTAGTCTTTTTGAGTTTTATGTTTTTCTTTCATGACAACCTTATGGGATATAGTGTGTAATCTAAACAAAGAAACAACTAAAATGCAGATAAACGTGGTTTAATGATATGTTCTGAGCATGTCCGAGGATGATGTCAGACAAGCGGTCAGACGGAGAAAAATTAAAGAGCATCAAATTGGCTCAGAAAAGTCATGAAAATGTCTTAAAGATTTGTATTATTATTGTTCAGTGACTTAAGGATAGAAAAAAGTACTTTTAGTACCATAATTACATTATTTATGGCGATCTGGAGGTAAATATGCTTCAACATGTGGAAATGAGCTGATGGTACGGATCGTGCTTCCGGTGTGGATCAGGTAGTGACAGATATGGTTCTGTTTTCTACTTTTTTCTTTTCGTATTTAATGGAAGTTGGCAAGTAAGTCACAATTGCAATACTGCCCCCAGATGTTAACGAGTGTAAGAGCTTCATTAGAGGTTGTAGATCTGTAGCTTTAATAATTGCTCCCCTTTGAATAAATATGTTTTAATTATCCCATTTCAGCTTGAAGGAAAATAGAACATTATATTAAAAATGTAATAATGCTGCTGGGATTATGCCCTTCACTGGCTTAAACATTAATATCAGCCCCACCAATTAATCTAGGAGTCTTGCAAAGCATTAAAGGCTGTTATTGAACATCCTATTGAACATATTTTCTTTATATTGTGATGCGTAGTGTTTTATTTTCCATAAAAGCATTAGAGAACAGATCAATATGTTGATGCACCATAATTTTCTCAAACTTAGTAAAAGAAATCTTGGATAATAATCTGAAAGATTTAGAGTTAGCTCACAGCTTCACCTACTACAGCTAGAAACCACTTAGTATTGCTGAAATCTTGGTGTCATGATGGATTCAGACCTGAACCTTTAGAGCTACATAAAGGCAGTTATTAAGTCAGCCTTTTATCACCTGAAGAACATTTCCAGGATTAAAGGCCTAATGTCCAAGCAGGATGTAGAGAAACTTATTCATGCATTCATCTTCAGTAGAATTGATCAATTGATTGAACGGCAACAGTGTTTTGCAGTTATCAAAAGCCTGATGGACTTTTTTTTTGCCTAAAAAGTCCATCAGGCAGCTTCAACTGATCAAACACACTGCTGCCTGTGTTCTAACTAGAACTAAGAAATTAGAGCACATCAGCCCAGTTCTTATGTCTTTACAATGGCTCCCTGTAGCTCAGAGAATAAACTTTAAAATCCTTCTGTTAGACTATAAATCATTGAATGGATCAGCACCTCAATACATAACAGATCTGTTGTCAATGTATCAACCAGCCAGACCTCTCAGGTCTTCTAGTTCCAGCCTATTCTGTTCACCCAGAACTAGAACCAAACATGGAGAAGCAGCATAGTTGCTCCACTGATCTGGTCCAAACTCCCAGAAGACTGGAAAAGTGCTGAAAGCCTGAGTTCTTTTAAGTCAAAGGAAAAACCAATTTAGAGCTGCCTTTTTACTGAGATATTAGTAGTTTAAGGTTGCAGTCAAACTGGTTTATTTGCTTTGCAGCCTGCTTTTATCATGTTTTTATCTATATTTACTTTAATCTGCTTTTCCCCCCCTATTTTTTTGTTTCATTCATTTAAAGCACTTTCAATTGTCTTTGTACCAATAAACTTGCCTTGCCTAATTTACCTGCTTATTATAGAACTGTTTTGCCCTCAGTAGAGTGCTAAATGACCCAAAAGTACGTATTTAAGACTAGCTTAGAATAGCTTGACATGAGCGTCAGTGGTATAATGTGCCAGATTTGACTCTTTTTGTGGAGACCTTCTCAATAAAAATTTATTGTAAAAAACAAAATCAAGAACTGTATGTGTAAAAGACTGGAGAATAAAAACTAAGTGTCCCTATTTAAACAGAACATCATCAGTGACATGAACCTGGTTAGTTAAGCCTCATCTGGTTCTGTGCCTGGCCCAGCTTTGAGTTCTAAGTCACGCCATCACATTTTTGTGTTTGCTTTCAACCCGAGCCAGGGATTTAACCACATTAATTCCCTCTAATTGGAGAAATCTTAACTCCCAGTCTCTAGCTGGGCCCTTATTGCCCAGTCATATGATCTGCATACTGGACAGGGACACACGGCCCTTTTGTGCACAGCTCTTATTGTTTGAATAGTCATGGTGTGGATTGTTGCATAAGTCCTTCAAAATCAGCAGATGTCAGTGAGTTCATAAACATCTCAATATAAAAGCTGATTCATAGGGCTTCTCAGGGTAATAAAATGTGATATATTTGCTTATTAGATACAGAATATGTGGAAGAACAAAGTCTTTGTTGTACTACGACACAACAGTCTTTTAATAGAAGGTTTTCACATGAAAGACAGATTAACTCTTCAACTTTTTACTGCGCATAAGTGCAAATATCTTGGCGTGAGAAGCAGCTAAATTAATGGAAACAAGAACCTTAATAGAAAAATATTTTAAAATGCTAATTTAGAGTATTTGTGTCCCCTAGTGGCGATGAAACGCTACATTTGTCCTTTTCTTCTGTTTCCAGCCATCATGTATGTAATGGGAGCACTGGGCCCAGCAGCTGGTTACCTCCTGGGAGGAGTCCTCATTGGTTTCTACGTCGACCCCAAGACCGTGGTCAACATCGACCAGAGCGATCCTCGCTTCATCGGCAACTGGTGAGACCAATCAGCTGCAAATAAAGTTGATGATAATGGAGATACAAGTGATGTGTTTTCATATAATTTGTGATTTTATATAGATCTTAATTTTATTTAATTGAAATGATGAATATGTATCCAATGCATTAAAATTAAAACTTAAATTCACAAAATAATTCAATATCATAGTTAATATAAGAAGCTGAGAGAGCATAGAGTTTTAAACAGAGTAGAGGTGATCCTGTTCTGCTACAGGATCCATCCATCCATCCACCCATCCACTTTGCCCTTACACCAATAATCTAGATATTCTGTTTCTGGCCTCAAAATTTTATTAGAGAACATCACAGACCAATTATCATCATGAAGACCTGGAAACACAGCAGACAGGTCAGGGAGGAGGTTTAGAGTATGATTGTGATATTAAATAAATGATACTAAGCTCTTAATATCTCAGGGATTTTCAGTCTAATATTAGAAAATTAAACGTGTATAGCACTACTGCAAACTTGCCCTAATTGGAAAACAAACATTCTGAGCAAAGAGTTCACTATCAGAAAAGCAGTCCATGGTAACTCTGGAGGAGCTGCAGAGATGCCCAGGTGTGAGAAGCTGGTCAGAGTTGATGGATCTAGCACAAAACAGAACAAAAAGCTACAAAAGAGTAAAAACTGAGGTGGAGGTTCTCCGTCCAGCAGATAGCTTCAATTATTTATAAATGATATTTGATTTTCATTCTACATTACATTTATGCAGCACCTTGATCTGTCACAAGAAACCACTTAGAGACATATAGGTATTTGGTTGTTAAATATCAAAAGAAAATAAATGATGGAAAAAGTCCTTAACTGTCCATTTTATTTACAAGAGAATAAAGTTGCACACATGCTGCTTCTGGTTTGAGATAAATAAGTAACTTTGTGTGTCTAAGGTGGAGCGGGTTCCTGCTGTGTGCAGTGGCCATGCTGCTGGTGATATTCCCCATGTTCACTTTCCCCAAGAAGCTCCCTCCTCGACACAAGAAGAAGAAAAGGAGGAAAAAGCTGAGCCTGGACGACATGTCCAGCGACGATGACGTGCTGAAGGAGAAGAGCAACAACAGCAAGCACCAGACGGTCACATCGTCCATGGGCTTCGGCAAGGACATCCAAGGTACCAATGATTCACAAACTTCTCCCTTTTTATTTTAAATCTTCTTTTGAGGGCAAAAATAAAACCAAATATGAGGTCAGAAATGTAAAACTGCATCATTTTCATTGAGAGAACATAATAAAATTTAATAAGGAATGCTTTTATACAGATTAACTGTATACAGTTATGCTTGAAATATGACATACCCTTTTATTAAAGACAGAAAAGAATCAGCAGCTGGTAAAATAAATTGACAAAAGTAATAGTAAGTAAAAATTATAAAGAATAAAAATAAAAATTCATGACATTGTATAAATATCTATATACACATATGTATATATAGCTATTATTAATAACATAAGTCAACCAGCCTGATGGAGCTCCTAAACTAAAATTTTGTTGAGCAACACTTTGAGGCAATCAATTCCTGAAATCAGGTGACAGGTTTGTTGGTTCACTGTTCTTGAGCAAGGCACTTTAATTTGTTTCTTAGAATCATTCTTTAAACAAAAATTCAGAATCAATATTTTATTTAACTTAATGTATCGTTTTGTAATTTTTTTAGTTTCAGTTTTGTGTTATGTGAATTACTAATTTAGTTGTGTTAACTTTGAAGCACAACTGTATTTAAGTTCTTTATTTAAGCCTGTTGGTGTAAAGCAGCGTTTAGTTCAGAATACCAGTGAAAAGCCTCATAAAATGGTGAAAGAAAATAAAAATTACAGAATTTACTGCTGTAAGGCAAAGTATGAACTAATGGTCAAATTTAGTATCTTGAATGTATATCTTTTTATTTATAGCTGAAATAATTAAATTGATTTGCAAAAGCTGCCCGTTTTGGTGTTTTTGCACATAAAAACTACCTCAAAATAATTAGCTGGAGTACGAGAAGTTTTAAGCTTTAAACAAGTCTCATTCCTAAGATCTTTGCAGATTTCCTTTCTCTGAACATCTACAGCCTTGTTTTTTTCTCCACCGATGTTTTCCTGGTAAAATCAGTTTTTGTTCCCCCCATTGTCTTCCAGACCTCCCTAAAGCTGCAGTGAGGATCCTCAGCAATGTCACCTTCCTCTTCGTCAGCTTGTCCTACACGGCAGAGAGCGCCATCGTCACCGCGTTCATCACCTTCATCCCTAAGTTCATAGAGTCCCAGTTCGGGATCCCGGCCTCCAGTGCCAGCATCTACACTGGTGAGCTGGAGCAGCTTGACTGATTCAAAGAGCTTTAACTCCAGGAGACTCATGAGAAGTAAAATATGCCATCTTTATTTGTAACTAAGCAGGCGGGATGCAGACAGACAGGACTCCACCCTGGTCTCTCCTCTGTTCGTTCAGTGTATCTAGAAACAGTGCTGCAGAAACCTTCAGGGCTTCCAGCACGCATTAATAATAAAGAAACTGCTGTTCTTCAAATGAAGGAGAGCACCTAAGAGGCTGAGCTTGCTCCCTTATAGGTCTGCACAGCAAATATTCATAAAAAACCCACCTACAAGCGCTCCATATCCCACACACACAATACCATGCATGCTTAAATAGGCATATATACAAGTGGAACATCTATATGCAGATTATAAAGTTTAAACTCAATTTAACTGCACAATTATAGGAAAATGGGAAAGGCTGATAAATAGACCTAATAAGTCCCTCCTCAGATCACTGAAGTGGAGAGAAGCCAACACAGACTGGAGGAGTTTTGGAGCACATGTTAATAAAACATGTAGACCAGCATACTCAGAAATCTGATGTGTTCCCAATTCAGCTGCTGGGAGAAGGAATAGAACAGCAGACCTCGCAATGAGGTGGAGATTATCGTATTTCTAAACTGGCCATCACAGGTTACTGTTATTTATTTATTATTTTCCACCAGAATCAGCATAACCTAAACATATATAAAGCTTTCATAAAATAATGAATCAGTTATTTTAATTTATAGCCATTTATATCCAAATATATACAGTAAATACCAGGATTTAGTTAAAGCTAAATTACAATTGCAATTATGATAAAGGCATTCATCTAATTATTTTCTGATATTTCACTTTATATATAATATCTTGAAAGTATGCATTTACAGATATGTTTCTGAAAATAACATTCTACCTTTAACAGTGTGAAGTCACATGACCTTTCCCTCTTGAAACGCAACAACACAGCAACAAGATGGAAACAAAAACCAGATTTAATATCAGCCCAGTTTCCCGGTACCGGAAGTAACGTTAATGCATCTCAAAGTTAATGTGCCTAAATATATTCGGCATCACTAACTAGAATAGCTGACTGCTTCTGGCTATTTTCAAAGCTAAGCCGTTATCAAACAGTCTCAGACCTCTGAAGCTGCAAAACCTGCAGGATCCTTAACCCCCCCCCCCCCCCCCCCCCCACTAATTACCAGGGTTTTATTCATTCCTAACATATACATTTTATAATGTTTTTAGATGATATTCAGGTTACAATGTTTGTTATATTCAATTAAGAAATTGTTCATATAGCAGCAAAATATTGTGATTGAGAGAGAGAGGTATAAACTTATAATATACACTCACCGGCCACTTTATTAGGTACCCCATGCTAGTAACGGGTTGGACCCCCTTTTGCCTTCAGAACTGCCTCAATTCTTCGTGGCATAGATTCAACAAGGTGCTGGAAGCATTCCTCAGGGAGTTTGGTCCATATTGACATGATGGCATCACACAGTTGCCGCAGATTTGTCGGCTGCACATCCATGATGCGAATCTCCCGTTCCACCACATCCCAAAGATGCTCTATTGGATTGAGATCTGGTGACTGTGGAGGCCATTTGAGTACAGTGAACTCATTGTCATGTTCAAGAAACCAGTCTGAGATGATTCCAGCTTTATGACATGGCGCATTATCCTGCTGAAAGTAGCCATCAGAAGTTGGGTACATTGTGGTCATAAAGGGATGGACATGGTCAGCAACAATACTCAGGTAGGCTGTGGCAATGCAACGATGCTCAATTGGTACCAAGGGGCCCAAAGAGTGCCAAGAAAATATTCCCCACACCATGACACCGCCACCACCAGCCTGAACCGTTGATACAAGGCAGGATGGATCCATGCTTTCATGTTGTAGACGCCAAATTCTGACCCTACCATCCGAATGTCGCAGCAGAAATCGAGACTCATCAGACCAGGCAACGTTTTTCCAATCTTCTATTGTCCAATTTCGATGAGCTTTTGCAAATTGTAGCCTCAGTTTCCTGTTCTTAGCTGAAAGGAGTGGCACCCGGTGTGGTCTTCTGCTGCTGTAGCCCATCTGCCTCAAAGTTTGACGTACTGTGCGTTCAGAGATGCTCTTCTGCCCACCTTGGTTGTAACGGGTGGTTATTTGAGTCACTGTTGCCCTTCTATCAGCTCGAACCAGTCTGGCCACTCTCCTCTGACCTCTGGCATCAACAAGGCATTTCCGCCCACAGAACTGCCGCTCACTGGATGTTTTTTCTTTTTCGGACCATTCTCTGTAAACCCTAGAGATGGTTGTGCGTGAAAATCCCAGTAGATCAGCAGTTTCTGAAATACTCAGACCAGCCCTTCTGGCACCAACAATCATGCCACGTTCAAAGTCACTCAAATCACCTTTCTTCCCCATACTGATGCTCGGTTTGAACTGCAGGAGATTGTCTTGACCATGTCTACATGCCTAAATGCACTGAGTTGCCGCCATGTGATTGGCTACTTAGAAATTAAGTGTTAACGAGCAGTTGGACAGGTGTACTTAATAAAGTGGCCGGTGAGTGTATATACCCTATTCACATAACAGAATATTACAATACGCAAAATTTAATATATATATCAAACAATTTTCATTAAAAGTTCAAAAGTATTATTCTGTATTCTCCAATTTTAGTACAAAGAACAAGGTATAACCTTCAAAATGTACATTTTTGATCAAAACAGGTGTTAAGTTGTATGCCTGCTTATAAAAAACACCATATTTCAATCCAAATTTTCTTTAACACTGGTTGAGAAGAAGGAGCAACATGACTGTGCAGCTATTTTAAAGCTCCAGTTTTTGTGACACTGAGGTCGAATCGTGAAATATTAGTACGGTACATTAGACTTTAGGCTTTGTTTGGGTGTATTTTCCAGCTAATGGGCTCCAACTACATTATTTAGAAGCAGCTGGTGATTATTTTCCCCAGTTTGTTTAAACATCTGTTCTAAAAGCTACAGTAAATGATGCTCAGCGCAATTTTGCTCTTAGGGATAAAAATAAAGAGCAGCTTTTAAAAGAGGTTATGATAAAGCATTGTTTGCTTCAAAAACGGCTCATTAATAAATATTATTCAGTTAAATGTTATAAACCCTTCAGATCATGCCTTGGGAGGCTTCTGTCATCTGAGATCTGAAGTGTTTGGTTGCATAAGCGCCTCAGCTGGACGAGGAGTGGGCTGCAAAGTCGTGATTTCATCTGCCACTCAGACAAACACATCTTGATTTTTAGTTCATATCCATCAGATACGAACTAAAGCAGATATCTTGCACTGAAATATACTGTTAAAAACCTCCATGATAATCAACTCGCTTTGGTAAAGATTTCTGTAAAAGGATCTTTGATTGCACAAGATTTTTTAAATTTTAGTATTTTTCATAAGGGAAAGACATAAATATGTTTTTTATTGTTGGCACACATCCTATTAATTATACACCAACATTTTCTATGAAAAATATTCCACTATTCCACTAATCCAACACCATACTTTCCAAAAGGTAGAGGGACTTTTCCACATATTTATGATTCATGTCAGACACAACTGGGATGCTTGTTGCTGGAAAGCTCTGTTTTAGTTTCATTTATAAGCAGAAAAAGTTCCAGTAGAGTGAAATAACCCCCCCTCCGCCTTCACGTTTGTGATGATAAGACAGCAGAGGCCTTTTCCTGATTTCTATGCCCAATAGATGGTGTTTCAATGTTATGACCCCCGGAAGCCACCTTGCTGCAGACCTGTTACAGTGAGCTTAGGAGATGATTTCCTCCTTCAACACTCTACCTCCTCAGCCTTTGTTTGATCAATTTGAAGCCTTTTACTTATTTCTGTAATTGTAGATATTTTGTGAAATGGCCTGTTCTCCTCTCTTCCTCATACTGAAGATTGACTTTAGCAAAATTTGGTATTGAAGGTTGGATTTCACTTTTTTCTATGTGGTATCCCGCTACAGTAATAATAGATAAATGTATTAATGATTAATTTACCAGCTGGTAACGTAATTGTGGAGAATGATGTGAGATGAATGTAAAATACAATTAGACAGAAGTGAAGAACATTGTAATGTTCTCAGTTTTTTTTTCTCCAAAGCTTTGACCTCCTGTTCAGTGTTTATCATGAATTGTGTGCGAGTAGCTGGAAGCAGCGTTCAGCTTTCAGTCTTTATGTGGAGGTTTTAATTCATCAGAGGATTAATGACGCAGAAGATTTTTATCTGTTTCAACCAGACAGACAGCACACTGCCAGATAAATATGATATTAGTCATACTTAGAATATCTCAGACAGAAAAAAACCCCGTTATCATCTGAGTTAAATGGTTTATGGCCGTGCCTTAAGAGTTTATCTGTTTATTTATATGAGGGCTGTGTTCTTTGAGGTTATTAATGTCCGTAAAACTTTCAGTCAGGATGAGGAGAAGCTGTGAGGAGGCAATGTTTCTGCCTGGGTTCCACGCTCTCCGTCCGCCGAGGCCTCCCACGCTCACACTGTGTGCTGTCATGGTGATTCAAGGCTGCCTGGAGGCGGCGGCGGCTGCTGTGATCGCTCAGCTTTCTGTACCAGTAGTTGTGTTTGGGGGAGACTGATGGCAGATTCCGTTTGGAAAAGTTTAACTTGACAGAGATTAATGGCAGAGGAGGATCAGAGCACTTAAATCAAAGCTGGTTTGAGCAAAATAAGCATCAGTGAAATGAAGGGAAATGAAGAGGCTCTACTGCTACTGGAGGTCAGCTATCATGGTGAATACCCAACAAAAAACAGCTCTCGTTTAACGTAAAGACAACATCTGGGATGTTGGTTTAACTAATTTTACATGTCATGTAAACAAGAGTTAAAAATGAGGGAATTTCTGGAAGGTTTTCCTTAAATTTCCCAATTAACTGCAAAACCTATTTCAAAAATATTACAGCCAGTTACAAAGGTTGGTCCAAGTTGGGGAATCTAGCTGTTATTTTGCTGAACTGAGATGTGGAAATAAAGTCTTGCAGAAAATGCAGAACGCCTCATCTTGACCGCATCCTTTTTCTTGTCACTGTGGTTAAACAGGCTTACAGTCAGAAAATTCAATTTCAATATATGAGACTTTTTATATGATTTTAGTCATTTCTGTGCATTGAGGACTATTGATTATGTTACATTGTTGCCGTTTTTGCTCTAGAATGACTTTTTTGCACAACGTATGCATGTCCAGAACAGCAGAAACTGAAATATCTGCATGATTCACAACCAGCCAGAACCTTCTTTCCAGCGGAGCTATCATTACCCTTAGTATAGTACCCTTAAAGTATTGATCTTTAGCTGCTGAAAATGTCGTGTTTTCCTAATTTTTAAATCTCCCACAGTAAAATCCACAAAGCAATACAAGTTCCTAAAATTGTATCATTATTGCACATCCTGTTGTATTGGAGCAGCAAGTATCTATTCTCTCTGCAGCATTTCTCTAGTCACAGATCGAACTCCTGATCTTCATGGTTCGGATCCAGAGTTCAACAAATACATAAACCGGTGTTCAAACTTTTAGAGAAGCAAATATCTTCGTGAAATTTGCTCCATAGTTCTGATGGTCTTCTATTGGTTGCAGTTATTTTTGTGTGTATCTCATTAAGCAGCGTAAAAGAAACCAGACTACTAAAATCAGGCCTTTGTGTGGCTCTAAATTCTATTTAATTCTGAACATTTTAGGATTTGCTTAACGTTTAAGTTTATATCTGATTTAATTGATTTGTATCTGAACTCAGCAGTAGCCTCAAACCACTTGGAGTTCCCTGATGTTTAAAATGTCTCCTCCCCTAGGTGTGATCATCGTGCCCAGTGCCGGCGTGGGCATTGTACTTGGCGGCTACATCATTAAGAAGCTGAAGTTGGGGGCTCGGGAGTCGGCCAAGCTGGCGATGATCTGCAGCGGGGTGTCACTTCTCTGCTTCTCCACGCTCTTCATCGTGGGCTGTGAAAGCATCAACCTCGGAGGGATCAACATCCCCTACACCACCGGGTGAGCGAGGGCATGGGAGAGGCGGGCATTGCTGTTTTATATTAAATCTTAGATAAAGGTTTGGAGAGGAAAAACGAAAAACAGAAGTAAAGAGGAATGTAACACATGGATATGATTTCATAAATCAATTAATCAGGCTGTATCTTTAGCCCTGCTGGAAGGTAAACCCCATCATGATGTCTACCACTCAGGTTGATTTGCATGAAGACCAACCAGTTTGATCTGGTTTCATATGCGTACTGCCTGTTGCTCTATGGGGTAATAGTTATCCTGGGAATTGGTTCTTCCATCTATGAATTTCTGCAGCTCCTCCAAAGTCACCATGCCCTGTCGATTCAGGTGGATGTCCATATCTTGGTACTGTAGTTTTGCTGTTCGTCCATCCTCTCTACATGTTCAAATGATGGAACAGAGACCTGTTACATGAAACTTTTAGATAGTATTTAACTGTTTTACCTCTTCAGCTTTCTGTCTGCTGGACTCCGTGGTCTTCACAATGTTTGTTCTCCAATGTTCTCTAGAACAAGGCTCTTGAAACCTTCAAAATACAGACTTAATGCTTCACTTTATGTGTTTTTTCTATCTTTAGTTTTTGTATTTATCTGTTCAAAGTGTAAAAGCATTGGAGATAAGGGGAAAGCTACTGAAGACTGTGTGAAATAGAAGTAAAGTTTCTAGAACAGCTTTTGCTCTTATCTGCAAAAGCAAATGTTTTTCTGCCTCATGAGATTTTTAAAATCCTTCCCTCCCCCAGTCTTTACTCTCATTCACCACCAGACAGAAAATCTGTAGAGTTTTATCTAATCCAGTTTTGTTTCCAGTTCATCTGTATATTCAGAGAGTCTTCAGATCAGTGCAGAGATTCTGCATTATGAGTCTGTAAACGGAGGCGTTTTCTGGTTGGAGTGTCTCTCAGTGAGATTACATGACTCAGATGGAGAGGGTCCAAGGACAGCTTGGGGACAGACGGTCTTTGGCTTCCCGCCTTGTCATTTCACGTGTTTCTTCCTCCATGTCCTCCGCTAGCACCTAGATGTCCTGCCTCTTTCATCTCCTCTTTTTTTCTTACTCCCTTTTATTTTAGTTATTTTATTTCCCTCGCTTCTTACTATCCACTTACCGTAATAATTTTCTTCCCTTTTTTCACCAAATCACACCATCTTGCAATGAGGTTCTTTTCAGGTCATTTACTGAAACCATCTTCATGGAATTGCAGCAAGTAGATGTGGCATCCTGAGGTTATTGCTCCTCACGTTACCCTGTCATACCCATATTAATCCTGTCTCTGACTGTGCATGTTCTCCTTCCCACAGGCCGACTCTCACCATGACTCAGAGGAACCTGACAGGAGGCTGTAACGTGAACTGTGGATGTAAGATCCACGAGTACGCTCCGGTCTGTGGCTCCGATGGGATCACCTACTTCAACCCCTGCCTGGCCGGCTGCAGCAGCGTGGCCAACGACAGCAACGGGGTAAGAAAGAGGTTCGAGTGAGGAAACATGCAGCTGCTGATACTGTTTGATTAATGATATAACAGCCACTAACCCTGAGAAAATATATGAAAAAATAAACAGAATAAAAAGCTTATTAAGAAATAAATCAAAATTTCTTTTGATTCAGCTAAATTTAAACATTAAATGACTTTAACAGGGTGGTATGATTATAAAGCATACCCATATCCATGTTTTTTGTAGCCATCCTGAAGCTTCCATTTTTAATCTAACTGGATGTTTAGTATCCCTCTCTAATGTTTTCGCTTTATATACAGTATATACAGTAATACGCTTTATTTATAGTGGCAATTTACAACACTTCATCTCCAGGCACTTTACAGAGAAAATTCAACCAGATTATACAGTCAGATTAGTTCAAAGTTTTCTATCTAAAGAGAACCAGCTGATTGCGTGACTCATGGACTTTGCAGGACAACCTCTTCCTGGATGAGCTCGTGGCGACAAAAGATATTCGCTTCCATTATGTCATTGACTCCACAGCATGCATGTAGCTTTGGTGGAGGGAAAAAACTCCCTTTTAACCGGACGAAACCTCCAGCAGAACCAGGCTCAGTGTGAGCAGCCATATGCTGAGGCCAGCTGGGTGTTCAAGAAGAGAGAAGCAGTCATACAAAACAAAGCATAGAAGCACTGATCCATGAATACTTTCTATGGCTAGGAAAGAAACAGCAGATGAGCTCTTGGCCAGTTTTCATCAAAGGGATGAAAGGGAGCACATAAAGTTAGGGGTTGTATTAACAAATACTGCAGAATGGGAGAATAGAGATAGAATGATGAAAAGTGGTCCCTATGTCCTCCAACGGTCTAAGCCTATAGCAGTATAAATATAATTATGTCTAAACTGAAAATCAAAAGTTACATAGAACATGAACACGCACCTTTGAATGTCTGATTGGGCAGAGTTACTACAGTCCAGATCAACTGGTTAATTTTGTGGCTCTGGACCATTGTTAAAGCAAATTGCTTGCTGATGAATGGTTTTCTAAAAAAACGAATGTTAGTCTAATTAATCCCTTTCAACTCCAGATGTCTAGAAATTGATCTTTCTATTATGATGGTACCATCACTGTACTTAAAAGCTGGTAGTGTTGTTTCGTTAGAAGACCTCATCTTGACCAATAATTTTTCTTGTCACTGTGGCTAAACAGCTCAAATAGATAACTGTGAAGATATTTTAATGAGGGAACCTACTTCCTGGTCAACTTCCTGATCAACCCCTTAATATGATTCAGTTTCCAGATCATTGTATGCTTACCAGACATTCAGACAATGTTGACAACACGTTTGTCATAATAAGTAGTGTTGCACGTATACTGATACAAGTATCCAGAAGGGCTGCTGCACTAAAATGGTGGTATCGGTATCGGCGTGTACCGACAAATAGGGCTATATTCCAGGTAGGCAATAAAAAGTTCAACTGGATTCACTTTGCATTAGTCTTTTTCCTGCTTTACAAAGGTAGGCAGCAGCTTGACAAAGCCATGATGGCAATTATTTTACATCCAAGTAGAACACAGTTCTTCATATTTATACACACACATCAATTTCAAACAGATGGTATCAATATGGTATCGGTATCTGCCTATACTGCACAGCTAGGTATCGGGGCAAAAAAATGGCATCTGCACAACACAAATAATAACAGGGTTAAATGTGATTATCGTGGCATTTAAAATGCTTTATTAAAAAAAAAAAAAACATTTATGAAAACAATTTTGTAAGAAAAATCAGTTCCAAGTGTATATCATATTCCACATATTTTCCACAATCGTAAAGCCGTATGTTCGGTAAAGTAGGTCAAGGCAGAGCAACAGCTAGAGAATGGGAAGACGCAAATTTCAACAAAAGTGGCTGAAAAACCATGAATTTGGGACATTGCTGCAGCCATGTTGCCATGTTTTATATATATATATATATATATATATATATATATATATATATATATATATATATATATATATATATATATATATATATATATACATATGTATATATATGTATATCTATATATACGTATATATATACGTATATATACGTATATATATGTATATATATATATAGATATATATATATCTATATATATATATACATATACATATATATGAAGGTCATGGGTACTTGTTGATGGCATTTAAATTTGTTCTAAGCTCATTAAATGAGCATTAAAAAGCATTAAATTAGAGTTACCCATTCCTGTATAAACCCTGAATAAGACAGTGATTCCAAACGCACATATAATGCGGTTTTGGATTCACATCAGTCCCAAATGAAGCTTCAGTGGTCTGCTTCATAAAGTCAAGTCCTTAATGAGTTTAGAATGGGCTTAAAATATTCTGTGTCTGGAAATCAAACATTTCTGGTGCAAAGAAGACTGATGTATCCAAGCCGATTTATGCCAGAGGATTTTTGATGGCTACAGGTAGATTATAGTCATGGTTAAATTTGCTAACAGATATTTAATTGATATTAACACAAAAGTAAATGTATTTGAGCTTGTTTGGATGAATTAAACAATGGGGATTAAAGAAAGTCGATGATATAATTAAAGTTGTATGTTGTTCAGTTATCCCTCGCTGGAGAAAAACAAGTCAAAATAATGTCTTAATTTCCTTCCTATATGTCAGACTGTGCTGCACTGACTTACCACTTCATTTCTGGTGTGTTTTAAAGGTTTTATCTTTCATCCCTCTTCTTGTGTTCAGATCCGGAACTACTCAGACTGCGCCTGCGTCCAGAGCCGGCAGGTCATAACGCCGCCGTCCAGCGGTCAGGGCAGCAACCAGCTGCAGCTCGTCATCGTCAAAACCTACCTGAACGAGAACGGCTATGCCGTGTCAGGGAAGTGCGATCGCACCTGCAATACCCTCATCCCGTTCCTCATCTTCCTCTTCATTGTCACGCTCATCACCGCCTGCGCCCAGCCCTCTGCTATCATCGTCACCCTCAGGTAAATAATACTCCTTCCTTCTCTGTTTTCTCATTGTTATTTCTAATCACAGAGGGTTCAGACTTTGGTTTGGTTATCTCGTTATAATAAACGCAGCATCTTAAGGTTACATCCAGCTCAACAGTGTTGCAGAGTTAACAGTGTTATTTATTTCTAAAGTTTATTTCTAAAGTTGAAAGAGTTTTCCTCTGGAGGTTTGGTGGTGTCTGTTTTTCGTAGGAAACTGTGTTAGAATCTGAGGCTTTTGAGGGGGTAACACAGGTGAAGTTGAAAACTAGACATTTATTGATAGAAACAATCTGTCCATTAATCTGTCAAATAAACAACTTGACAGTCCTTAAACATCATATTGTCTATGTCCTAAACTCATTCAATCTATTTAGCTCAAACTGAATATTAAGCTCTATTTTTGTTTTAAATCCCAACGCTCCTTGAACTTGTTTTGTCATTACTTGCCCAGTGAGGCTGTTTTTTTTTTTATTACAAATTAAACTTGCAGAGTTAAACACAACTTTGTTGGGCTGCCTTATTTCAATCATGAATAGTATTTCTCTAAAATATTTATGGTAATTTGAACTGGTATAAATTTTTAAACCTCCGGATTAAATAATGTCTTCTTACATTTAGAAAGGAGTATCTTAGATCCATTCACAGATATCCAAAATGATTTAGACTGATTTCCGTAGTGCAGATATTTACTGGTGGGTCATATTTATCTATATGTTGAGACTTAATTAATTTATTGAAACAGTTATGTTCTAAAAATAATTACTTAACATTATTTTACATTTTCTTCTATGCTTTTCATATATAAAAGCCAAAATTCATGAGAAAAAAAACAAAAACACAAATTGATATATAAAACAAAAAACAACAAATGTACGATTTGTGACAACTAGGGCTTTACTAGATGAAGTAAAAAAAAAACAGCCTGTCTTAAAAAATACACTTCCTCAACTTCTCCCCAAATGTATGTTATATTTATCTGGACTCACCCTAGACTGCATTGGTGCAAACATCACTTCTTTGTCCATCTTCATCTCTTCCACAGGAGGGTACAGAGGCTGTGTGCAGTCACATGTTAAACTATTGTAGGAGTAATTAAATTGAATATATGAAACTTATATATCTTCCTTTAACCCTAAACTCAGTCTATCAAGAGACGGAAATGTTCCGTAGGACCAATGAAAACTATTTCTTATACTAAAATGTTATTATCTAAACATTCCCTGTTAACACCGCCTGCTGCTGGTAGACCTCAGTAAAGAAACCAGCTGTTCTAAGAGTGGCGCATCCAAGTACATTAATGGAAAGTTAAGTGGAAGGAAAAGGTGTGGTAGAAAAAGCAAAGAACAACAAAGATAAATTTTAAAGCGACTGTGAAGTAACAGCAGTAACACTAAGCTGCTGTGTGGCTTTTCTTCTCTTAATCTTTACGTCTCTGTGTGCTGCAGGTCTGTTGCAGAGCAGGAAAGGCCTTTTGCTTTAGGGATGCAGTTTGTTCTCCTCAGAACTCTAGGTGAGTGGAAACCAGTAGACTGCTCAGATCTGAGGATTCAGAGGGATTTTGTTTTACTGTCTTCCTTCTTCCCATAAATATTCTTCTTTTTTTCTTCCTCTCTTTTCTTGCCCCCAGCTTACATCCCAACACCAATCTACTTTGGTGCGGTCATTGACACCACCTGCATGCTGTGGCAGCAGGACTGCGGCGTCCACGGCTCCTGCTGGGAATATGACGTCACCTCCTTGAGGTTTGTCTACTTCGGCTTGGCCGCCAGCCTCAAGTTCCTCGGCTTCCTCTTCATTTTCCTCACCTGGTACTCCATCAAGTACAAGGAGGAGCGGGTGGAGCGCTGGCTCAAACGGCATCTGTCGCCCGTGGACACCGTCGGGAGTCTCGTGTGCCACCCGGGGGGCCATAAGGGCCACGCCCGCACCCGCTCCTGTCCCGTCAACATCCCACGCACCGACCACGCTATGCCTCACATTAACGGCCCTCTGCGCGCTGGCGCCCTTAACCGAGGTGTTAGTACACAGAGTTGTCCTGGCAATGAGCTTAAAGCAATAACTCCTCCCCCTCCTCCGGCAGGTTCGCCTGCAGCAGCCGCCTCCACTCCCGCTCCAGCTCGCTCGCTGGAACACGTTTCAGTCAGAGTTTAAATCCTTGAAACTCAGCCCAGAACCGTTTTTTGGCCCATGACTCCCCTGTCTTGGTCAGAACCCATCCAGAGGCCCAGATTTATTCAAATGTTGGGCAGACCAGAGAGCTCAGAGAGCTTTATGTGAGGAAAAAAAAAAAGAGAGAGAGAGAGAGAGAAATCTGCTTGAGAGGTTTTCTTTGTGATGCAGCAGCTGGTGCATTGAGCAGAGAAAAGCTCCCGTCTGGATGGATGGTAGTTCACTGATCATAAATCCCACCCACACCCCGGCTACATGTGCCTTCTGTCACTTCAGCCCTCACATGTGCAGAACAACCAGAAATCAGCCCGACAGACTAGAAGACTCTCCTGAATGGATACCTCAGCTTCCCCCTAACATCTGCGTACTACTTCTTCTTCATTTTCTGTTTTTCTGTCTTCACCGTCACGCAAGCAATGTTTGTCCTCTTCAGAACAAAAATTATTTAAAAAAAAGAAACAAAAAAAAAACTCCTGGAAATGTGATACAGGATGATTTAGTGTCAGGAACTGGAAACCGATGGCATGGTGCTATGTGAAAACAGTGTTTAGAGTCCAGGTTTTCTCTCTTGTATGTTTTAACAGTCTAAATGCAGCTTGCAGGTCAGCAGGCCGAGCAGAAGAACAGGTTTCTGTCCAGTGGAAGGCCTTTTGTTGTTCCCTCTAAGGGGAGGAACCACTAGTGGTCTGGTTTCCTCTTTGCCAGCTCTGTCCATTGCATCCATACATCTCAGCAGTGTTGCACAACCCACTAAGCTGCTCATTCTGAGCAGAATAGGATCAGCATCTGTCCTCCTGACTACAATCCTGGAGAAATGAGCCACCTGCAGTCTGTTGATTGAGGAAAGGAAGAAAGCTAGAAGGACATTACTAAGATATTCTATTGATAACAGAAACATTTTTACTGAAAACAAGCAGCTGAGCGCCATGAAGCGGTCCTGATGAAGTTATCTCCTCATTATCAGCAGTGAAAGGAGTACGCTGTCTAAATATGCAGGCTGAGAGCTTTCCTTCCCTCCATAATGGCAGTTACATTTTTTTTAGTCTCTATTGATCTTCCTTTTGGAAAAAATGAGATAAATTCTCAGTATCACACTTTGTGATACTGTTCACTACAGTCTCACACAGAATGATCTCCGCTCTTATCAGTCAAAAGCAGCTGGATCGAAGTAACAGAAAAAAAACCTCTCAGTCTGAAAATCATTTATGATGCTCCTATCCTCTTAGTGCTCGCAAACAAGGTTTATCCACACTAAGTTGCTCTGCTGCAAGTCTGAACAGGTTTGATTTCCGCTTGAGGAAAAATTCCTGCAGATCTTCTCTGTCTAAGATTTCCGCAGAATCGCTTAGAATGCAATCTAAAAAGTATGAAATTAAATTAAAATGGTCATTATTTAGGCACATTAGGTGAGCAACAACTTTATTGCCCCTAGCAAGTAGCAGAGATAGCTGTGGCGCAATTTGGAGGTGTGTTAAATCTCAATTTTAAAAACTTAGCTAGAATATAAACCTTAGAGAATAATGCTTTATCTTTTATAGTTGAGCCTTTATTTGTTTAATAACCTTAATTAGTATATATTTTTTTAATCTAGCTGATCAATTAGTATTTGCTTAGCGGTTGTTTCGTTGATAAATATTTAGATGAATAAGGCCTATATAGAGCACTGGATGGGGTTACGCAATTTTATATGAGTGTCCGAATGTCGAGTGGATGAAAAAGTAGTGAACTCAAGATTTCCTACGATGCGTCTTGAAAAGTAGTTTCATCCATGGTCACTAGAGGAGCAGATATATCTCAAAAGGCTTTGCAAGAGCTCTCCTTACAAAGCATAATGGGATTTATTTTCTGGGTGAGAGAGAACAAAGATGGTGCAGGCAAGGTGCGGGGAGACAGAGTCACGTGACCAATAGGGAGCGAAAACTCGTGGTCATTTCATCTGTTAGCTGAGTGCGCTATAAAGCCCACTATATAGTCTCTGCTCTATATAGTGATGGAGGGGTTAGGGCGGACGTTCAGACACAGCTATAATCTCATGCAGTACTTTTAGAGGTTAAATGGTAAGATTTTCAAAAAAGGAAAAGATTTGTTGAAACAGTCCCGATATGCAGGAGTACTGTATGCATAGCATACTGTTTTATAATCACATTTGTGACAATTCAAAATAAGTGCTTCTCAAACAGGTTCGAGAAACTGCTCAAATAAGAAGAAGCTGTTGCTTTTTTCTTGTTTTGTGTATCATTAGGCCCGCAAGGACAGATGTACTACGATTATTCCCAGAATAATTTCCCATCAGTTATGTGATGTAGCTGCAGCGCCAAGATCATTGTAGGGTAGGGCCATACAATGATCTGAGGTAGGGCCAAACATCAAACTGAAAACAGCGCCACCCAGTATTTATTTCAAAGAGTACTAGAAACTCTTTTGATGCAGTATGCTAAAAGACTAAAATAAGGCGAGCATTGTCATTAACCAATAAAACCTTAAAAACCATTACCCACTTAAAATAATTGGGCCTAACACTAAATGATACACTAAAATGTAAAATTGTAAAGGGTCATGAATAAGACCAGAAACACAGAGGCAGAGTTTGGAGCATCTGTGTGTATTCTTCTTCTTCTTCCAGCTGCTGTAGTGAGCATCCCGTACGGGATGATGGTTTGCCACAAACCAATTCTCTCGACAGTGAAGTAAAACTCAGGGCAGTCCCCTGTCCACACCACACACAAGTTTGCAAACTGCAGCAGCTGGCACATTGTGCCAGGTTAGTGAAGTGTCACTAATGCCCATGGGCAGAGAAACTCTTCCAAACGGTTGTGAGGATCGTCGTAGCCTGGCTTCACCCCGTCTCTCATGCAGCTGCATCTGCTGCTCAGTGTTGTCTCCACTCTTCCGTGCCATCGCCCTTTCCCAGCCTTTTAAACCATCTCCATGAAATGCTGCCTTAAATGGCCTTTCAAACTCATTGCTTATTGGGCAACAATGTACCACACATACAAATGCTCACAGGATTAAAAACAGGAAGTCAAAATGCACAAGTAGTATACTAAGAAAACACTTTGAAAATATCACTCTGAAATCAATATACACAACATACAATGCAGAGGGTGCAGTGCTTAATAGTCTTTCTGTGACTAATCCATCCTGTCCTGCCTACTGTGGAATCCACAAACAAAAACATGGTATTACTTACTGTAACAGGAAATTCCACAGGGAAAAACAGGAACTATGGACAGATGCCGGGCCTCATTCCTGCTTCATTTTTTAAGTGTTCTTCATGTGAAAAATGTCGGACGCTGCTGATCAGTCCACATAGAGCGTCATCTATTTAAGCAGAAACAAGTAAAGTGTTAAAGTTAAATCTTTTATCATAATTAAATCTCGTTTGTAAAGGACGCCAGTCCCTCCTGGAGCTGAACCTGATGCTACACAGAAAATGTTCCACTTACAGCTGATTAAAAAAATACATTTAAGATAATTATACAACAGAGCAATAAAAAGGTTTTGATACAGAAAAGTGGGCTTGATGTAACATATGAATACCCACTTAAAGGTTTGTATTGACCATTGGTAATTATAATGCTTTAAAATGAGCCTTATTAGATGGGATAGTCTGATTTATTGAATTTTTCTCCTGAGGTTTTCTTATGTGGTTTGAAATCCTGATGGTGGTAAGAAGTTCTATCTAGACATGTTTTTGTGGCGGCAGAGTTCAGAAGGAAGCTCCTAGGCAAGGATCTGTAGATCCCCCACCTCCTAGTGGCTGGCACTCTATTGCCACATTTACGCCACCCCTCTGAAACCGATCCGTGCCGAGATCGGACCGAGCCTGGATCAGTTAACCGTGCTGAGCTTGGTTCCTTACGACCATTTACGCATCACGCTAGCACGGTTCCTTGCCTCCTATTGGTGGTCCACGATACTACAGCTCTCAAGGCGGGAATAACGCAACAAAAAGGGTGGCGCTCATAACATTCAGGAACTTATGTGCCTGGATTGCGTCCTCCGCCAAAATTTAAATGAGAGCCTCAGTCTCTGCATAATCCCAGGTCGCACCACGCTCTTTTAAAGCCATTTATTGTGAAAAGGCTTAGAAGAAGTTCGTGTTGTGGACAGATGAAGAGAGCTGTGAATTACAAAGCCGGACATGGCGGAAAACCTGTGAAATGAGTCAGCTGACTGTAAATAGGGGATGATGTGGTCTGCTCATGCGCTCTTTGTTATCAGAGAACCGAGCTACAACTGAGCCGTGCTGAGCCCTACTGTTTAACTAGTACTAGATCTACCGCTGTTCAGTTGTGTCTGGCATGGTCCAGTTCAGTTGCGTTACATTGACACTCAACAGTTATCTCGGCTGCCGTGCTTTGACTGTTCTTAGCGCGGTTTCAAAAGGGTAGTGTAGATGGGGCTTAGGACAACCAAGCGGGTGAAATATAGTGTAATCCTAAATTGCTGTAGGTGAGGGTTTAGGGTTAGGGCTATTACTGCACAATTAATTTCACTGTGCTGCTTGGACTCACCTGCATCAGTAGTTTGGCAGAACAAACACATGGCATAGAGTTGACTTGTTGACTCCACATCTCCCACCTCTACCCCAAGCACCATTACCTGCAAAAATAAGGAGCAAAAAGGGCCAGTCTTACCTCAGCCTCATGCACCGTAACATTCAGAATACAATTTAACTGTTGAAGATTATCTACTAAAGACCGTAACAGGATGAATACCTGTCTCCCAACTGCTTTAAATTGGAATTGAAAATGAAACCCTTACTCTTAGTTTCTCGCTTTATCTGGGGACGGGTCATGGGGGCAACAGTCTCAGCAGAGACTCCCAGACTTCCCTCTCCACAGACACCTCTTCCATCTCTGCTGGGGGAAGCCCAAGGCGCTCCCAGGCCAGCCGAGAGACATAGTCCCTCCAGCGTGTCCTGGGTCGTCCCCTGGGCCTCCCCCCGGTATGACGTGCCTGAAACCTCTCCTGAGGGAGGCATCCCAGGGGCATCCGAAAATGATGTCCGAGCCACCCAAGAAATCGGGGCACGTGATGCTCCCCGGTGTAGAAAAGCCAGGACCCCACCCTGGAGCCAGTCTGTGGTTGGGGTTGGTCGGAGAGAGCCTGGTGGTCTGGTTCTCATGGTACACGGCCAGGCCCAGCCTGAAGTAATGACACAAGGCCATCCCCCAGTGGGCCCACAAACTTTAGGGGGAACCATGAGGGACAGGTGCAGAGAGGATTGGGCAGCAATCAGAATCGAAAGGCCTCGTTGATGCGCAGGCATCTAAACTGAAATTAAAACTCTATTCATTTATTGAGGTCAAACTAAAGGAAATTTGTGTTGTTTTTCTTTTTTGTAAAATATATAATATATATATTATATATTTTTTTCAATTCTAGAAACTGTTGGTGCAGTCTTAACCCATCATTGGCCCAAGCTGAGTAAAATTCACGTTTTAAAGTTTAGGTTTGGTGTTAAAAAGAGAATCCAACAACTAATGGACATACTTTTATAAAATATAATCAGATGAGTATCATTTTGAATCCTCAAACTGATTCACCTTAAATATTGGCTCCAGGTGACTTCTGTGTGGAAATGTAATGATTCAAATTATTCTAGTTGTTTTTTGTGTGAGATTTTACCTCATTCAAGGAGAGAAATTCAAAGAGGTTCTCAGATTGACTACTTACCTTCTATCTTTTATTACATTATATAATTTACTTCACTGAATTAGTTCTTGTTTCCAACAGCAGCAAACCCAGTCCTCAGATTGAAACGTTATCTGGGGACACCTGCTGGTCAGAAGAGAAACTGCATGAAAAAAAACAAAACAGGACACTTACAGTTTAACATGTGAACCTTCCTCTGCAGATTTTCTTACACAGAATTGAGCAAACTATGTTAAAATATAAAGACTGCAGATCATGCTGTTACTGTTACCTTGTTTTCCCTGCTGAAAGGACAAACCATTTATTCAATCCATCAAACTGCAGATGGTGATAAAAATAGGAAGCTTCTGTAATAATTCAGTTGTCTTGTAGATTTAAAATATTTTACATATAAAGGACAGAAAATTGCAGTTTAATGCGAATTTAGAAGCAGGGAAATATTTTCTGTTGCAATTATGTTTTTCATCAGTTAAGAATAAAAATACCTTTTAAGGTGGCAGATTTACTGGCGCAAATTTTGGATCAAATATTTAAAAATGAAACCGTCTCCTCATTATATGATCATATTTAAATAGGCTGTTTCTATTTGCTGATGATTATTAATTATTATGTTTTTTTTTTATCTCAGTAATTTCACTTTAAGACAATCAAAAGATATTTAGTAATATGGAGGTGTGGAAAATTGTAAAATAAACCTCGTGATTTTTTTTTTTTGTACTGCAGCAATCTGTGAAAAAAACTTAGAAATGTTAGAGATAAGCCTAAAGTTGTACTTAAAAATAAAAATCTAAAAAGATTTCCCATCTGACCTTGTTGAAAAGGTCCAATCGAATTATTTTAATAGAACGTTTTTCCACTAGAATGTTTTCACATGCTTTAAGTAAAAATTTGGGTAATTTGGGAATTTAGTTTCAAAATTAAATTTCTAGTTTCTGTTCTATTTAAACAAGACGGGCACTGGATCCATTTGATTTCTGTTGTTTTCACCTGTTCCATTGTTGGTTTGAACCTGAATATTGCAAAGTAAATCCATAATATATCTGTGCCATTTTATTTCTTCTTTAGTGTTTTAATTTATCTAGAATTACATATTACACTTAAATTTTTTGTGCAAAATGTTTTGTTCTCTGAGTTGTCTCCTGTTGTCTACTGTCCAAAAAAAAGTCATGTTTCTGTGATTATTTTTTTTTTTTTCATATTTGCAGGTACAGACTTTTACCAAAAACCTGCAAACTGCCTCAAACTTCAGTATTCTTTCTTTCTTTTTTTTATTTACTGGTTGCGACTTTAACAAATTCTGCAATTGAAGTCTTGCCTGTTGTCAAGGATTTAAAGATACGGTCATATCCTGTTTTATTGCAGGGAAAAAAGCAAATTAAAATTGATGCATATTTCTTCACCATTGTACAATAAATGTCCCTTTTTGATGCAACAGGAGCTTTTGAGATAAAGGTTGCAAACCTTTCCCGTTCTTTGTGATAAAAAAAAAAAAACTAAGAGTGTTCATCTCATAATGCTGTAAAAGAAGAAAAAAATCAAACCTGATGCCTAGTTTCAGTATTAAACACTTTAGAAGCAGTAGAATGAAGTAAATGTGCAGCACGACAGTCTGTCTACATGTGCAGGAAATAGAAACTTTAGTCTCGTGTGTATTTAATCTGCTGTTTGTTCTCTGCCTCCGCCGCTCATGTCTCACTTTTCACAATAAAACGATTCACAGGATGATGCCGCTGTTTGATATGTGAAAACTCATTTCAATAAAAAAAAACAGGCCTACAGTAAGGATCTATAACAAAGTGTTCTTCACCTTGAGAAACTTAAAACTCCTGCTCTGAGACGGTAAAACATTCTGATTTTCCCACAGTCATTGATCTCCACATGGGTTCATCTCATTGTTCCAGTCTGATCGAGGGCTGAAATCACTACTCTCTTTTATCTGTAAAAAAAAAAAAAAATAGTTTTTTTTTTTTTTTTTTACTTGAAACGCAGCACTGGTGAGAGACAGGATGTGGACACACCATTCACAGCTGCCTCCAATTCCTGATTTCTGTTAAATAAAAATGTGACAAACAGAATAAAATAGTATAACATAAAGCTTTTGTGTGTGCATTTTTTTTTACTATATATGTTTTTTTTGTTCTTTAAACTTTTAGGACGTACCAACCCTGTTGAATAGTCTTAAATCACTTCAGATTCTATCGGAAAAATCAGCCTAGGGTTTAAAAACATTGTTGGCACTAAGTACTTTAACATAAATGTGATTTATTCTAGTTTTAGCAGAGAAATAGTAAAATTTTACAGGGCAGGTATCATTGTCTGGAAGATGTTGCCTTTGTGAAAAAGGCTAATAAATGAAAAACACTCCCAGTGGTTTCTTATACCTCAGTGATATCAGTAAACCATATGTCACACCGAGTTGGGGCCTGATGGGGCAGGGCTCTGCAACCTGTGACTCTTTAGACACTTGAAAATGGCTCTTCATCACTTTGGCTCAAAATGATGAAGAACCAGCAAATCTTAGGGAATAAATCAACAGATTGACTAATTAAATAATTTGACTCTGAATGTAACAGAAATCTTTTAAACTCTTTTAAGTGGGAAAATGTTTTTATAAAAACAATTTCCAAAGATTTTAACAACAAATATCAAATATATTTATTCTGTTCTCAAGTTTTTTCCTTTATTTTAAATCTTCTGAAATGGCACAGTGATAAAAATTTGGGGGCGTTAAAAAAGAATAAATATTTTCTTTGCTGGACTGAATATAAAAATGGTTCTTTGGATTGTAAAGGTAGCAGACTCCTGTGATAGGGTGTGCCACTATTTGGTGTCCATGCCTTCATAGCAGTGACCTCTTTAATTCTATGGCTATAAAAAATGTCTCCTTTTATTAAATCTGCCTTTAGAGAAAAGTAACTATTACAGTATCTATATAGGCCATTATATTGATCTAGGCCACTCTGCATCTTTCCATCCTTTTCTCCTAACCTTATGACTCATACAGTGAAAATAATTACAAGGGACCTCTACTCTAACTAATCTAACATTTTAAGGAGATTAAAACTACACATTTACTATATTTAATAATCTCTGTACTCTTATCTATCCATTTGGGTATGAATGTATGAGCATGTCTGCCTTAGGTGGATAAAATAACTAGAAAAGCATTTTGTAAACTCATTTTTTTTTTTCAAAGATCCATTAAAAACTTATTAATGTGATCATTTCATTAATTATGCTATGACTTCCACCTTCCCTGGAAAATATAAATGATTTAAGATTTTTTTTAAATCCTTCTGCCCAATGGGAAGGGTAACAAACATGCTGTTGTAGTAAGATATGGCGTTGATGCTTAAGAAGTCAGGAAAAGGTGCAGTGGATTGCACTTTTTAACCTCTTAAAACCCTTAAATGGGGGTAATAATTCAGAATGCATAAAATTCCACCGCTAAAATTTTCACCAGCAGGTGGAGCCATTGCGCGCGGCTCCAAGCTGACACCAAAAGTTCCAAACCCCACAGCTCTGGAACGGTTATACAGGTGCTGGTCATAAAATTAGAATATCATGAAAAAGTAGATTGATTTCAGTAATTCCATTTAAAAAGTGAAACTTGTATATTATATTCATACATTACATACAAACTCATATATTTCAGATGTTTATTTTGTTTAATTTTGATGATTACAAATGACAACAAATGAAAATCTCAAATTCATCATATCAGAAAATTAGAATATTGTGAAAAGGTTCAAAATTGATGGCCCCTGGTGCCACACTCTAATCAGCTAATTAACTCAAACCACCTGCAAAAGCCTTTAAATGGTCTTTCAGTCTAGTTCTATAGGCTACACAATCATGGGGAAGACTGCTGACTTGACAGTTGTCCAAAAGACGACCATCGACACCTTGCACAAGGAGGGCAAGACACAAAAGGTCATCGCTAAAGAGGCTGGCTGTTCACAGAGCTCAGTGTCCAAGCACATTAATAGAGAGGCGAAGGGAAGGAAAAGATGTGGTCGAAAAAAGTGTACAAGCAAGAGAGATAACCGCACCCTGGAGAGGATTGTGAAACAAAACCCATTCAAAAATGTGGGGGAGATTCACAAAGAGTGGACTGCAGCTGGAGTGAGTGCTTCAAGAACCACCACACACAGACGTATGAAAGACATGGGTTTCTGCTGTCGCATTCCTTGTGTCAAGCCACTCTTGAACCACAGACAGCGTCAGAAGCGTCTTTCCTGGGCTAAAGAGAAACAGGACTGGACTGCTGGTGAGTGGTCCAAAGTCATGTTCTCTGATGAAAGTAAATTTTGCATTTCCTTTGGAAATCAAGGTCCCAGAGTCTGGAGGAAAAGAAGAGAGGCACTTCATCCACGTTGCTTGAAGTCCAGTGTAAAGTTTCCACAGTCAGTGATGGTTTGGGGTGCCATGTCATCTGCTGGTGTTGGTCCATTGTGTTTTCTGAGGTCCAGGGTCAACGCAGCCACATACCAGGACGTTTTAGAGCACTTCATGCTTCCTGCAGCTGACCAACTTTTTGGAGATGCAGATTTCATTTTCCAACAGGACTTGGCACCTGCACACAGTGCCAAAGCTACCAGTACCTGGTTGAAGGACCATGGTATCCCTGTTCTTAATTGGCCAGCAAACTCTCCTGACCTTAACCCCATAGAAAATCTATGGGGTATTGTGAAGAAGAAGATGCAATACACCAGACCCAACAATTCAGAAGAGCTAAAAGCCACTATTAGAGCAACCTGGGCTATCATAACACCTGAGCAGTGCCACAGACTGATCGACTCCATGCCACGCCGCATTGCTGCAGTAATACAGGCCAAAGGAGGCCCAACTAAATACTGAGTGCTGTACATGCTCATACTTTTCATGTTCATACTTTTCAGTTGGCCAACATTTCTATAAATCCTTTGTTTTTATTGGTCTTCAGTAATATTCTAATTTTCTGATATGATGAATTTGAGATTTTCATTTGTTGTCATTTGTAATCATCAAAATTAAACAAAATAAACATCTGAAATATATGAGTTTGTATGTAATGTATGAATATAATATACAAGTTTCACTTTTTAAATGGAATTACTGAAATCAATCTACTTTTTCATGATATTCTAATTTTATGACCAGCACCTGTAGCTAGAGGTCTGAAACTTTCTGCATTTGTGGCTGACATGATATAGAACAAATATAATGCAATAAAACCTGCATTTTCTCAAGAATGTCTTTATGACTGCTGTTAAAAAAGACCTATCATTTCTGAGAATAAAAAAACAACAACTCTGAGTCATGTTTGAACTGATGCAGGTTTTAATTCCTATATTAGGAAACTAGAGGGTGTTAGCTTTCAAATAATGTATTGCACATGTAATTTGGGCTTACAGTTCCTAACTTATTTGCTTTTCCATTTGGGTATGCAAAATAGGCGAGGATTACCCAAAATGGTTAAGTCAAAATGTCCCATAATCCACTCCCAGTCTCAGCTCCTTCTGTAAGCAAATGGAACATCTTCCCTGTCTGTGCATGACTTCTCTTGCTTCCTGCAGTCCAAAAATGTGGCTACATGTAAATGTTTACTCCAACTTGCTCACACCAGCTTTGTCCATATACTTCCACGGTACGTATAACATAATTTCATAAAACAAATCCGATGGAGGGTTAGTCTGTGCTACTGCGACTAAGCGCATCGCCAGGAGGAAACCTATGCAGAACATGCAAGCTCCACACAGATAGGTCTCTGTTAAGACAAGGACTCTAATCCTTTATAAAGCTCCCTATTGAAGAACTGCAGCAAAGAGGTGTGTTTTGTTTGTTATGTTTCCAACAAATAAACAAGTTTTATGGCTTACCATAGCTTGTGTAAACATTTGCAGTTCGCTCTGCTCAACTAGGACATGAAACTGGAATCATTCACTTTGGTAAGAGCAGACCAAAATTCAGCTTCCATCTGAATCTCATGTGAAACAAAAGATGAGTATTTTTCAGAGTCACACATGCCTACTGTTGAGTGTGGTGGAGGATCTATGATACTGTGGGCTGGTTCCTTTTCCAAAGAAAACTTCCTTACAACAGACAACATCTCTTAAATACCAGGCCGTTTTCAACTGTATCATGCTGCTATAGGCTTAGACGGCCGGAGGACATAGGAACCACTTTTTATCATTCATTAGTTCAACCACTAACGTTACACTACCTCTGCTTCTTCTCATAGAAGCTTAATCTAGTTTGTTCCAGTTTGGCTGTGATGCCTCCCCCAGAGAAAAGTATTAGCTGTGCTGCTGCCATCAACACCTTTATTTATAGATGTCGGAGCTTGGCTTGTTTTTCAGTGCAGTCCAGTTTCTCTGACTGTGACTAACTGTATGTCCTCTCTTTCATCCTCTGACAAGAGAGCTGGCTCAGAGCTCATCTGCCTGGCTGTGTTTCCTGTGGAGCTGGTTTACAGTTGCATTTTGTATCTATGCTTCTATCTCCTTGAACCCCCCTCGGCCGCGGCAGATGGCAGCTTATAGTGAGCTCTAGGGTTTTTTCCTCCTAAAAAGACTCTCCACTGTTGCTATGAGCATTTTTGGTGTGAGAATTGCTTTAGAGTCGATGCAACTAAACTGGTTTTCATTCGATAGAAAACTTTGAACCAATCTTACTGTATGATCTGGTCGAATTGTCTCTGTAAAGTGCCTTGAGATGACATGTGTCAATTGACGCTGTAAAAAATACACTGAATTGAATTAACTCGTGTTAGTATCTGTCAGAAAACTGTAGACCAAGTTATCCATGGGTCCTTTCGCAGGATAACTATACAAATCAGTATAGATATGATTAAACAGACAGGACTTCAACCTTCTTCGACAAGCATCTCAGTTCCAGACCTAAATAGAAAAGCTGTGGGCTGGGAGGGAAACAAGAGAATATCTAAAAACAGCAACACTCAAGGTTTCACCTTTTATTGATTTGTTTTACAGACAAGCTTTCCATAAAAACCAAAGTTTGGAAGGCATGCATGTAGACATGTATAATTATACTGTGTTACTCTTTTCTTCCCATCAGCAGCTTTTAAAAGCACAGTTTGATATATTTTATATATATTTGTTACACACAGTGCAGGATCCCTGACTGCAGCAAGCTTGAAGCTCATTTTCTCTTAAATACTCTTTATAGAATCTGTAATGTTGAAAGCAAACTTCTGCAGTGGCCCGTTCAGACTTCAGTCCGTAGCTCCAAACTGGTCCACCAACATTCCTTCATCAAATCACAGATTTTAAGTTACAGTAAATTCAAAAAACAAATTCAGATTAAAGTAAACATGGTGCAGATGTAAGACAAAGCATCAAGAACATGTAAAACAAAATGTGATCGTTTTAATTTGGCTGACAGTGGAAAAAGTTTTATTTTTATAAGAAAAAAAGAAAAATAGTTCCCTTTATTCAACCAAACTTTTAAGTGCATTTTGTATAAAAATGAATTCCCTTTAAGGTCCATACAGATGGTATAAACAGCTAAAACCTGAAGTCCTGACTGAAAAGGATATCAGCAGCAGCACTTGAAGTATCAGTGTGTGTAGAAAGCCGATATTATAACCAAGATGTCTGATATGAATATACCAGGACCGTTCAAAGAATGGCAGAAGGTGTAAGGCAGAACGTCCTCAGCAGATCGACAGGAACAGGAGAACACGGCCTTCTGATGGAGACGGGGCCCTGGGGACACAAAGGAAAGAGACCAGGCTCACCCAGGAATCTTTAACCTTTCCAAATCTTACCTTTAAACTGCTTTCCTTCTATATTCAGCCTTATAACTGAGACATTTCATTTGGTTATCCTTTAAAATACATCTATTCTAATTAGTTTCCCCTTCTTGACATAAAACTGCTATAAATAGAGCAGTGCTAAGGTGTTTAATATGCAGCAGAAAAGCCTCCAATCTTTCCTTTTGTTTAATAACTGAAGGCCGGGCTTTTTCAGTGGCAAAGAACAGCCAGTCCTCTAACCTTGCAGATGCTGTAATTAAAAAAACAGCTACATTTAAATGTACTCTACTAAAACAAGGTTATGATTGGATTCTAAAAATCACATTACTAGGATTTATGGCTTCTTCCTCAGTTTGATGCCGAGTTTATCTTCTATGTGCTCTAAATAAAGCTCCCCAGTGCTATAAATGTCTCCTGTGATTAATTGGTGTATGTATTAGGATATTAACATATTTATTAGAACTGTCGGAGGTGTGGGTCTCTAGTCAGAAAACTCCCGTGTCAAAAATGACAAGGAGAGAAATGCAAGAACTTTTTCTAAATAAGAAACTAATACAAAAAAAGGGCTAAGCTGAAAAAGAGAAACAATCAGCTTTGATCTTAGTTTTTATTTCAATAATATATCATAATCCCATTGTGAAAGCCTGCTGTAAAGCTGATGAGGGATGGTAACCGTTTTGTTTTTCATTTTCAAAATGAGTTACCAATTAATATTTTCATTAGCCTGTCTTTTTAGATAGCCATTTTCAGTGCACACATTTTAGTTAACTAGTTTCCTTAATTTTGGTTAAATGCAATGGATTTATTTATTTTTCCAGTTTCCTTTGGAGCTTCTGCTGGAGGGCTACAATGAGCTCCAGCTTTCTTCTCGTTATATGGTCGATGCCGCTTCCTCAGTGGGTCACACCACTTGTTTTAATGGGAGGGGAAATTTGTTTAGCTATTCTTTGTTTTGGATCTTTGTGTTAATACCTGAAATAAAGTCTGTTTTTTTGACCTCTGTTTTTGAGCCCAGTTGATCATTTTTGAACAATAAATTAACACCTTTTTAGAAACTATTAAATAGTTTTCTGGATGGTTTGTGCAAATCTCTCACACCCATGTAAACTAAAATGAGAGGAAGCAGATAAAACCCATCCAGGTTTTATCACAAACTAAACTGACCTTACCCTGTTTTACACCAGATATTCTTTCAGATAATTATTTGTAGGTCAGCTGTTGTTATACAATGTGCTCAGATAAAACATTTTATCTTTATCTACAATGTCAAAAACTTTAGACCCAGAAGATTCCACATGTAAATAAGATTCGAAAGGCTCCTGGATCTACAGCACTTCTCGTGGATCACCGTCTCCTGCTCGCCACAAAGAAGCAGATAAACCAGCAGAAAGGTTGTAGAAGGTACTGGAAGCACTTTGCTGGAGATCTAAGTTATAGTTAGATTACTAAACAGATGAGATTATGTTTAATTTGTTCTGCATTTCATTTAACAACCTTTTGTAAAAACAAAAACATTACTGTCTTTAGTTGTGGTTAGTTGTGAGAGTAAAGGGTTTTAAACTTTCTTTTTTGATTTAAAGGCACACTATGCAACATTTTTCAGTTAATTAATGTGTTCCATAACGTTTTGGATGATTAAATGAGTCATTTCAGGTTGAACAAAGGTATTCTCGGCCGCCCTGGTGGTCTGTGGGGGAAATACCGCACTTGCAATTGCAGGAGCCCTCGGCCCGCACCCACAGGCTCAGAAGTCTCGTGAGAGTCAGTCTTGCTTTACGGCGAGAACTGCTAGACGCCCCCAGTTAAAAGCATTCTCGTTGCTAGCACAGTGGCGATCTTTGTGCAGTTATGCTACGTTCACGCAGCAAAAGCAGCAAAATCGCGTCTGCTGCTGGTAGGTGTTTTTCATCTAAATAATCCAAACTGCATATTCTGTCGGCAGATTTCTGCATTTTAAGTTAATTTAGGCGTCAATAAACTGTTTAAGAGGAGTGATCATCAGCGCTGTGTCTCTCTCCCTGCGTCAGATGCTTAAACGCGCCGCTTCAGCTGCTCAGACGTGCTGCGCCTGCTGCTTAAAACGCGCCACGGGACTTTTTGCTGCGCCTTGACGCGCGTCAACCATTGACTTTGCATGTAAACTCGCTGCTTCTGTCGCGCCAGCTACGTCCAGTGTGAACGCAGCATTAGTCATTCGCTGCTAAGCTCAAAACAACCGCGCCTGGCTTGACGGAGAAACCAGGAGAACAGCTGTGCATATTTACGACAGTGCACTTTTACTTTCGCCCTCTGGGGGGAGCCTTGCTGGAAAATCAACACCGGTTGCATAGTGTACCTTTAAAAATACATCAAAATCAATAGTAATGTCTGCTTCAGTCCAAGTTTTTTTTCATTATTAAGAGCCATAAACATAGAAGAAAATAATGTTTATCAGGAGCTGTGAAAAGGGAAATGTTATTTCTGGGTATTTTTCATTTTTTTAACTTATCTTATATCTCTGTATTCAAACTGACAAAATATTAGAGGTGTCCTAAATCTGGCCCCAGGAACTATCTAAGGTCCCTAGAATAGTTTAGTGTGGCCCTGGCCCTCAAATCAAAGACCGCACAAATTTTGCTCCATTAAATGGAGCTGATTCACAAAAAGACTTTCTGTAACAGACTGCTTTTCAGTTTCATTAACAGAAAATGTTAAGTCATTTTTGTTCTTTTATAAGGCAGTTTTGTACTGTTTATATTAATTTTGTGATCAATATTAAAGGTGTTACACTTAGAACAGACCTTAGTGCATCAACTCATTACATGTGGCTAAACAAAAAAATTGTAGAACAAAATAGAGAACATACAACCCAAACAGTTAGAGAAACTGACATGTTTATATATATATATATATATATATATATATAAAACAAATGTCCAGGACTCTTATTAGACGTACGATTTGTTCTTTCCTATATAATATTACTCATATTACTTTTGTTCATTAAAATGTTGCAGGTTTGATTTATTGATGGTCAAGTAAAAAAAATCGATAATCTTTGAATTTTCCGAGAGAAATTAACCGATTCTGGCCAACTAGAGAAAACATTGCTTTCAGATGCTTTGCTCTGGAGGTGGAACAGTGATGCACTCTCACCACTAGAGGGCTCCCTCTGCTTTATGCTGCTACAGACTGGGTCCTGTATTGTGGTGACCTTCCACCCAGAGCTTTCATCACTTTGTGTGCAACCTAAGTACCAGGCATCCATGCAAACATGGAGGTAGTATTTTCACTTCTTTTAACAAACTAAACATAATTTCCCTTTGCTATGGATGTTTTTAATATTCCCATCCCCTTCACAGAGCTAAAATCCACAGCAGTGATGGTCTGTGGCTAAATAAAATTCTTACCTGTTAGGAAACTTTCTGAATCAGGGCTTTTTCTGGATCATGTTTATCCTCCAGATCTTCATCTGAGTCTGAATACAAGGCAGAGAAAAATCATTTAAAAACCTAAAGAGTGAATTCAGATCTACAAACCAGCTGCAGGTCAGTCTCAGATACAACAACAACTAAAATATGTAGAATATTAAGTTTCACATTAAAGCTTTTTTAAATTAATTATTGAAGAGGAATCTACATTCATGACGCCAATGGATAACTTAGCGTCCTCTGCTAATATTTTCTCTGGAAAGAGGAGGAGGTATTAAAATGTTAGTGAAGGATATGTTGAGTATTGTTAGAGTGAGAAAACTGACCTGCCAGGGACTCTGGTGGAGAGTAAAACTGTCCGTCAGATAAAGGACCGGGCCCCATGGGAGGAGCGTTCTCAGTGGCGTCCACGAATAACTGATATCCTGTAGACAAGAGAGGGCACACATCCATCTCACCATGGAGCTTAAACTGAGTTCATGTGATGATCTTTACTTTTCATCGAACGTTAATTGTTTGTCTGTGGTTTAAGTTCAGACTCACTGTGCTCATCCTCCATCTCCTGAGGGAGCACCTTAAAGTCCAGCAGCCATGTTTCTATCCAGGCCAAGACGAAGGAGATGATGGGAAGCAGGTATCCGAATGCACCCTGAGAGAGCAGCTACCCTCACAAACAAAGAGAGAAAAAAGATTTTCTGCTAAAGTAAACATTTATGTGACTTAAGAGTGAAACAAACCCAACAGGCTGCAGAAATATCACATTTTCAATTGCTTTGTTTTTTTTACATTCATCATGGAACCAGATGAATCTGAAAAATATATAAAAAAAACTCATTCTGAACTTTAAAAAACTCTAAAAAAACAAAAACAAAACATAGCAATAAAATAAGGTCTTGATTTCAATAGTTTAAAGCAGCACTCAGTAGTCATGCTCCTATTGCACTGTTGTAAACAGCTGTTAGATGCTGCAGCTCACAGAGAGCTGTCACTCTGCTGTTTTCACATCGTAAGCGTCTTGAACAGCAGGAGCAGCCAGTCTATTTGCAAAGTCTATGGTTGATGTGCATCAAGGCGCGTCCAAAGTTCCAGCAGCGCATTTCGAGCAGCTGGAGCAGCGTGTTATAAAGCAGCTGAAACGAGTTGGAAAATCTAAAATTTTGCTGCTCGACAAGACAGAACAACTAATCAGAGAGAGACTTCACTATGTGTTGGTGTTCTAATAGGATATGCAGGCATCGATGCAGGTCAGCAGGTCCTCCCACTGGGCTCAGATGAGATGAAAACCACCCTTATCAGCATTTGGCTCTTAAAGTAGGCGGTGAAACGCTCCATCAACTGAACGTCTCTGAAGTATCTGGTGAATCCAGACATGGAGCTGAGGCACCTGATGACAGGGTTCTCTAGCTTTATTTAGTAAAAAAAAAAAGCCAAGCGGTTTTATTTTTATATTGTACAAGATACGTGCAAAGAGAAGGTTAGCTCCTCCCAATGCGATTCAGCCCCTGGACAATATGCTTTGCCGATGTGCATCAAAGTTGCTGCTGACGCACGTCTGACCTTCATGTGGACAAGAATCAAAAATGAAGCATCAGACGCTTCTTTGTTTCCTCAAAACATGTTTGGTTTGAAAGCAGCTTTGCAGCAAGAAGATGCAGATAACGACCAAATGGTGGGTAGTATTTTACATTAGCTAATGTTAACTATGGTGTATCAGTCTTTTAGCTGGAGAAATACTTTTATAGAAGTCTGCCGCTTGATTTCACTGATTTCTAATTGCTCCCATAAGGTGATTCAGCCTCCCCATGTTACGTAGCTATATTGCTAAAAATCAAGCACTCTAAAATAACAATAGTAACACTAAGATTAGCAGTCAAAGGAGGAGGATGATGCCTCCACCCATCCTCACCACCTTCTACAGATGCACCAAAGAGAGCGTTCTGACCAGGTGTCTCACTGTGTGGCGTGGAGGCTGCAGCACCTCAGACTGGGAAAACATGAGGAGAGTGGTGAAAACTGCGGAGAGGATCATAGGGGCTCCTCTTTAAAAGACATTTCATCCTAGCATTGTGTGTCCCGAGCCCGTAATATTATAAATGACCCCTCACACCCCCACCATGGACTGTTCTCCCTGCTGCCCTCTGGGAAGAGGCTTCGAAGCATCTGATGCAGGTCCAGCAGGTTTAAAAAAAAACAACAACAAAAAATTCGTTGAATGTTGGAAACTGTAAATCGTATACCGGTCTTATGTTTACAAATGATCACCATGTTTACATTTTATCACTGATGCACTTTAAAAATGTAAATGTCTTGAGAGCTGTACTGAACGAAATTTCTTTTTTTATACACTCTGTGTGTGCAAAATGATAATAAAGTCCGTCTAAGTCAAAGAACACGATTACCAGGTCTGCATCAGTTTTTATATACCTGTTTTTTTGCAGTCTTGTCTCAATCTAATTCTCATCTTTTCCTTTTCCTGTTCTGACAGTTAATTTCTTTGCCCTTTTTGCCGTCTCCAACATCTCATAAATAAAAGCTATCACCTGGGGGTAGCACAGTGAGGCGTGTTGCTACCATAACCAGTGGCTTTATATTGGGCTGCTTGTCACACGGCCAGAATGAGAACAGAGTCATGAGTCACTGCCGCTGGGTTCACAGGCACAGAAACTTTCAATGTGGTTTTCTAACCAGAGTCAGTAGGGAGTGTGAGAGACCATAAACACTTTGATTACCATCACAGGGACTTAGAGGAAGATTTATTAAAGCAAAATGTTACTTAGTGCTGCTTTAAAGGGTTTGCAGAAACAAACTCATTTTTTCTTTTGTATTTTACAGTAAATCCTGTTCAGAGATCACTTTAACTCAAACATCACTAAAATATAATGCTACTTTATGACATGATAGTTTTATCCTCCAATGGCTGAAAAAAATATAAAGAAGTAGCATTTTCCAGCTGGGAAAAGGATACAGAAACAGATGCTATACTCAACCCGATCCTGCCATATTTAACATTATTATATCTCATCCATGTTATTTTAAAGAGAGATTAACATGAATCTTAGGAAAGGTCAGAAGAGATCAAAATATCCCATAAATGTTTATCTCTGCGGCAGCGCATCTCTTACCTTTGATAAAATGACTTTAGCGATCAGGAAAGCACAGCTGGTTGCAGTAGTTATCTGTACAATGAGAAAAACAAACACAGGGCCAAACACTGCATGTTAATAGCATGAACTTAATAATTCAACATTTACCTCTGACAGAAGCATTCAATCCAAATTACTTTAGATGGGTTAAAAAAATTAACAAAAACATCGTCATTAAATGAATACCTGAGAACATCTTGGCTGCTTCTTGTTAAATATATGAAAGTCTTTACTGCTAGAGCAGCTAAAACAGTGATTGGGACATTAAAGGGGTCATAGAATGATTATATAGGGTATTTGGTGCTGGTCCTTAATGTCTCTGAATAGGGTGTCTAACATTGGTTGGGCTGAAAATGGCATATTTGCTGTTCTACGAGCCCTAATGAAAGCCTGGTTAAGAGCCCCAGAATGAAACGACAGGTTTTCTTCCTTTTATGGTATGCTCATGAATATTTAGACGAGCTGTGCACTGATTGGTTGGTTTACAACGAGCAAAGCTGCTGAGCAAAGACGCATCATAGCAACAAGCACTCACTCACTGAAACATCAAATTGTTGATATGGTAGGGTGACCAAACATGTCCTACTTTTCATACGTAAGAAAATGTCCAGGGGGAAATTCAAAGTCGTCTCGGCCTGTCAATCACCCACACTAAAATTGTGACGACAGTTCGTGTCACCTCAGGGTGCAGCTTTGATTCTCCTACCGTATTTTCACGACCATAAGGCGCACCGTACTAAAAGGCGCACTCTCAGTTATGTGTCCCATTACTGTGTTTAACACACACATAAGGCGCACCGGACTATAGGGCGCGTTTTTTTATATACAGGTGCATGTCCTCTACTACCTTTAAATACCTACTACGTATTTAAAAATACAGCGGGGGCAAAACTGAGTATGACTGTGCTTTATTCATGTATTTATTACAAAGTATTAATCAAACCTGGGTGCTGGCCGTGAGACAGACACATCGCAGATGACAGTGCGCTGTGATCACTCCTAAATTAACTTAAAATCCTGAAACCTGCCGACGGAATATGTTCGCTTTTATTACCGGTATCCTGGTGCCTGCAGCTAAAATTATTTAGATGAAAAACACCTGCCAGCCACCGAGGTGAACCCAGAAGCTGCCCAGCCTAGAGGCTGCTGATGAAAGGATTTCTGCTGTTGGCGCACCGCTGGTATGTGGGGGTCTGAGCGCCTCCGACAGAAATAGATAATCTGGATGAACTGACTGCAATTATTAAGTTTTCAGGTGGACTTTCTCACTTAAAAGCATATTAAAACTACTTTATTCCCACTGATCACAGCAAATATAGCTGCAAGATTTAGATTATTTAGATGAAAAAACACCTGCCAGCCACCGCGGTGAAGAGGAGGAGACCCGCCCAGAGGCTGCTGATGAATTAAGTTTTCAGGTAGAAAAATAGAGCGGGAGCAAAACTGAGTATGATTGTGCTTTATTCATGTAGGCTATTTATTACAAAGTATTAATCAAACCCATCAAAGTCATCATCCTCTGTTTCTGAATTAAACAGCTGCACTAAATCAGACATGCCAGTTTCCCCTTCTTCGCTGTCAGAGTCACTTTCCGTGCAGCGCGGCTCCCTAGAAATAATGCCGGCTTTTGTGAAAGCTTGAACAACAGAGCCAGCAGACACGTTAGTCCAAGCATCAACAATCCATCCGCAAACGGTGGCGTAACTTGCCCGGCGCTGCCTTCCACTTATCCTGAAACTGTGGTCTCCGTCTGTCATCCATTGCTCCCACACCGCTCGCAGCCTTACTTTGAACGGCCGCTTCACACCGATGTCGAGCGGTGGAAGTTCCTTTGTCAGACCCCCGGGATAACGGCGAGAACAGCGTTTATTTTTTTTCACCATGTTTTTCACATCAGCTGTGAGATGAGCTGTGCACTGATTGGTTGGTTTACAACGAGCAAAGCTGCTGAGCAAAGACGCATCATAGCACATGGAGTCACATATTAAAAGCGATGGTGATGCGTGGAAAAAAACACCTGGTCTCCTCACATAGCCTACACCTCCCTCAGCCGCGCTTTCATCATCTCCTCATCCATCCAGCCTTTTTCATTTAATATCATATGTCATCAGAACGCTGTGTCTGTCTCGCTGTCAGCTCCCAGATCAGCTTCTCTGATTCGTTGATGCGGCGCTTCCAGCAGCAAAACTTCAATTTTTTCCATCTCGAGCAGCAGACCTTTCTCGGGACCTTTTGCTGCGTCTATACGCTCGTCAACCGTTGACTTTGCATGAAACCTCGCTGCTTCTGCTGCACCTGCTGCGTCCGTTTCACAGCGAGCACAGCATTAATTTGTTTCACCATGTTTTTCACATCAGCTGTGAGATGGGCACGCATGGAGTCAGATTAACAGCGATGGTGATGAGTGAAAAAAAAAACACCTGGTCTCCTTACATTCAGCCACTCTTTCATCATCTCCTCAATGAGGTGGTCTCAAAAGTCGCAGTTGCAACACACATAGGGCGCACCGCACCATAGGGCGCACCGCACATTTTGAGGAGAAAAAAAGACGTTTATGTGCGCCTTATAGTTGTGAAAATACGGTACGTTGCATGTACAACTTTTAACGAGAGGCAATAGGCAAACATTCTTGCACCCTAGGGAGGATATATGTCATCAATCTGACGAAAAAACAAGACAGCCTCACTCGAGATTAAAGATTAAATATTTACCTTACACATCTAAAAAATAGATATCAATATATTTCAAAATATTAACATTTTATAATTTCATTTTAATTAGTTTTTCTTATCAAGTTCATTTGGTGGGTGCGATGGCGCCCTAGCGCCCTCTATCGGCCATCTTGATAAACTGACTGCTCAGTTGATGTTTTGAGCTGGACTTTTTCACTTAAAAACATAAAACTACTTTTTCCCACTTATCACAGCCAATATAGCAAAGCCGCTCTCTGCCATTGAAAGCAGGAGCAGCAGACGCATCTGTACACGTTTTACTGGACATGCTTCAGGAGCCTCAAACAACGGCATAAATATCAGTAAGCAGAGACTGCAGTTTCTTAGGACCCCACAACCTCTTAGGGGCCCCGTTACTGAAATCTGGAAGGTCCCCTACGCAATTGTGGACTAGGACGTACTTCATATGGGGCCCACCCAGATAATGTTGCTTACGGGCCAATTGTTGTGTCGTTACGCCATTGGCCTCAAAGGTGCACTTGAGTAGCATCTGACCTTAATATGTTCAAGCATCAAAAATGAAGCAGCAGAAGTTTTTTGCTAAACGTAGCAATGCTAACCATAATGCACAGTCCAATGTTTGGAGAAACCTAAACACCTACAACCAATTATCCAGCATAGCAGTAGAGGGATGATGATTGGGGTTTGTTCTGAACCCTGGCACCTTGCAGTCACTGAGTCAGCCAATAATTCCTCTATAAACTAACATAACCAGGAGGCCATCTCCTGAAACTAGGCCCAAACTGAATCATCAACACAAGGAAGATCCCAAACACAGCAGCAGATCAGAAGCAGCAGATCAGAAAGCATATTATCAAAAACAGCATTCTACAAGCTATTGCATCTGTGCAAGTATCATCACCTCAATGACAGAATTGGAAATGTTCCATATATGTAGATGTTAAAAAAAAATGAAAAGCATAAGTAAATGTGGATAAGGAAAGAAAAAAAAGGTCACACGCTTAAAAAGAGAAATACTTACAGCGACCGCCCACCAGTGACGCAGCTTGCAGATGGCGTAAGCGAGTATGAGGGCTGCAAACCTGAAGACGGCCAGCAGCTGATGAAAGAAACAAAGAAACTTAAAGTCAGGAATTCAGATTAAAAAGGCTTTCTGAATGCAAAGCCTGAAAGGGTCTTACAAAAATGTCGAAGAAAGAGGCATGATAGTCATAGTGCAGAACTTCTTTTTCCAGCTGCGCCTGAACGCCTCCACTCACCTGTTAAACACAAAGACATTTTGGGGGTTTTAAGGAGGCCTGAGTCAGAGCCTCGCCGTCGAACAATGAAACGGAAAAGTTGATTTAATGAACAATAAGACATGGTGGGTGTGAAGCTTGACAGAACCTTTTAGTTTTTCTTAAAGGGGAACACCATTTTTTCTTGTTTTTTTTTACATTTGGCCCTTGATTTTAAGTTATTACATCATGTTCTACTCACCCATATTAATTTTGTGTCATTTGGAGTCGTTCTAAAGATATTCAGTTAGGTTATATCCAAGTAACGTCTTCCTATGAGAAAACGACTTGAAGGCACAAACTGAACTGTTCATAATTTATTCTTTATGGTACACCAGCATTCAAAACATGTAGGCAAATCACGGTACCCCAGACATCCGTGGCTATATTTTTTATATTTATATTTTTTTAAAACAAAGCGGAGTGTGTACATTCGCGCGCCGGACTGGAGTCGTAACAGGCAGCCCAGGCCACAGGCTACACTCTACCCCTACTATTCATTCGGCTATATTTATATAAAAAAATATAAACATAAAAAATCTAACCACGGATGTCTGGGTGACAATGATTCGCCTTCATGTTATGAATTCTGGCGTACCATAAAGAATAAATTATGAACAGTTTAGTTTGTGCCTTCAAGTCGTTGCCCATAGGAAGACGTTACTTGGATTACAAAACCGAATATCTTCGGAACAGCTTCAAATGACAACAAACTCATATGGGTGAGTAGAACATGATGAAATAACGTAAAATCAAGGGCCCAACGTAAAAAAAAAAAAATCGGCGTTCCCCTTTAAAGGCACACAACAAAACCAAGAACCTGCTTGACTTATTCTAAGTTCCACTCAGTAGATATGTAGATTCAATATTTAAAATCCTCAAAATTTGAAGAGCATTCCGAATGATTTCTTCCTCATTATGTGGCGATATAAAATATAGGATCAAAAATTGAAACAGGCTTAACTAAAACATATGCAAACAGTCATTTGAAGATAAGCTGCTCCATTAATGACTACATGTCACCAATCATTGGATGCTGGTTTGTAAACAGTTAAAATGTTTTTATCTAGACACAAACTCTGAGTTTCCTACAGGACCGTATCTTTTATCTCCAATGATAAGACCATTGGTGTCTAGCTGGGGGTTTGCTCTGGATCTGCCGCCATAGACACTTTAAAGATACAAAGAGCATGAGAGGCTGTTCTTGTATGGTAATAAAAATTGATAATTGAACTTTATTGATCCCACACTGGAGAAATTCACATCTGAATTTGACCCATCCCCTTTGGGAGCAGTGGGCTGCCACTATGCGGCACCCAGGGAGCAGTGTGGGGTTGAGGGCCTTGCTCAGGGACCCAGAGTGCAGGCGTTGGGGATCGACCTAGGTACTTGTAACCTTCTCAGAGCACAAGCACACTGCTCTTACTACGAGGCCATCACTCCCCCATTGAATGAATGGTGGGCAGGGTAACCTGCCCCTTATCCAGTTAAAATACACAAATATAAATGAAATGGGAATGATATAGTGCACTTAAATTCTGAAAAAAACATGTAACCTTGTTGACAAAAATGCATGTGAAAACCATCGCTGTAGTCTCATCCAGTAGGAGGATGTTTTGCAAGTCAATAACTGGATGCAATCAACTGTTTTCCAAACCAATCTGGCAGTATTGTCTCTTTAAAGTGCCTTTAGATGACATGTGTAGTGAATTGGTGCTATATAAATAAACTGAATTGAGTTGTATGCAGACATTTGAGCCATTATGTATAAGTTAGGCCATAATTTAGAGGAAAATCACAATAAAGGTTTAGTCATTCCAAACTGGAGGAAAAGAGTTTATATTAACTTTTAAAAGGTTGAAATTAAGAGATTTGTGTTCAACTGTGGATATATAAATCTGATCATAACTTTAAATTTTCTCTTAGCAGAACAAAAACTAAAAATCTGAGTAATTATAAAGAGGAGGAAGTGACCTAAAAGGTTGAAAAGTTCAAAAAGCTTTTTATAGATTAGCTTTATTCACTCCCAATGATTCACTGCTTACATCCAACCAAATACGTTAAAGAAAAGGAGGTTTGCAGCCTGCAGAGATATTGTAAGGTTGAGGTTGAACCTGTTGCAACTGAATAATTCTGGGAATAGCAGCTACAAAAAGAAACAACCGTTTCCTCCTACTGAGCACAAACCTGACCTTGAACTGCTCCACCACAGCAGCCTGACCTCCTGCTAGCCAACCGCAACATGACTCAGACACAGTTTGTTAAGTAAAAGCAATAAATCCAACAAAGGAGACAGTATGTCAGCATATGCTCATGAAGTAAACGTTTAACCGAGTAGTAAAAATGTTATGAAAGGACATTTTTCTTAAAATAAAATGGATATTCTAATTTTGATCACAAGCTTTTGTAGCTTAATCTCTTAAGAGTTCTTGTATTATTTATGACTGGAGATAAAAATAATGTGAAATAAAGTAATTTAGTGTTGAACAGATGAAATGTGGCTGAATTTAAAATCATTCTTTTAGTTCTTACTCTTATTAGTTTTACCCAGTGACTCTACCTACTTATTCTCATGTTGAAGAGCCAATAAAATGTTTCATGTATGGTTACCATATAGAGTAAATCCTTAGCTGATTCAGACAACCTTAAACCAGCTTAATAAAATATAATTTAAAAGCAACTTTGGGAGATAAAATGGACAGAAATGTGCCTTAATGACAGTTTATGTACAAACATTCTTTTCACCGTTAACAATAATGGAGGCGTGCAGTTTAACCTCCACTTGTCTTACGTTTAGCTCAATAATCCAGAGCAGAGTGATGAACAACAGGTCAAAGGTGACAAAGAGGCAGAACGTCCTCCGCACATCTGAGATGCACTTCTTCTCTCCGGGTTCGTACGACTCCACCCTTACAGATTGCTGCGTGCTGCTGACAGACCCCATCCCTCTGGCGGTCAGCCGTGAATCCACGCTGCTGCATCGGCTTTCCATCCCTGGTCCCCCCCGTGGACAGGACAGGCCCCGCCCACTGCTCAGAACGAGGTCTCAGAGTCGCCAGTGGTGGGTCATGTGGGTGTTTACAGTCGGTTTGTGGGGGTTAAACACATCACAGAATCTGAAAGAAAAACGACAGAAAGATATTTGTTTTCTTCTCTCTCAAAAGCATATTCATCAATCCTTAATGGTTCAGGGGAGATGTGGCGTACCACAGAGATGCGTCCTTGGTCTCCCCCTATACTCTATAAAACTAAGTTAATTTTTTCCTGCAAAAATGTGCATTTTGTACATTTCCATGTTTTATATAAATGGCTCTGAAGAGCACGCAATAACAAAACATACATTCTTATCAGGGAGGAGGTCCAGGGAACGAGTCAGGACACGATGGAGGAACTATGTCTCTCAGCTAGCCAGGGAGCGCCTTGGACTTCCCCCCAGCAGAGCTGGAGGAGGTGTTTATTTTCCTTCATTTATTCAGGTATGTCCGTTGATGTATTTTTTTCCACTACGCACCTTCGACGCATCATTGTTTTGTTTTTGGTGTTTATTTTAGTTTAGTTAAGGGCTCAGCAGCACCTTATGGTAACTGCTCCTTTGCTACAGGGGTAGAGGGCAGGAGACATGTTGATCTGCACATTGCATATAGAGCAAGCTCTGCAAAGGACCATGAACGACGGTTACTAAAGTGAAAAACGGCATGTTGCTGTTACACACATGCGCAGTGGAGATTATTTTACTCTAAAGATCTTCATGGGTGTGTACAGGGACGCTGATCGGAATGTCGATCAAAAAGAAAAACACCTCTCTCAATTAGAATAAAAATTCAATCGACCGAATCAGATTAGAATCCTCAGTCTGACATGAAATATTTCTGAACTGATCAGGCCTTTAGCCCCATTATTTGTGTCCATGTAAACATAGCTACTGGCAGTGATTGGCCCAAAAGGTTGTGCAACAAAATGGGTATGCCAGGCCTGTTTGATGAGTTTATTTCTGTTATAATGGTCGAAAAGCATTGCCCGACTTTTATTTGTTCAATTTTATAGAATTTTTTTAATCTATTTTTACATTTGCCAGTTCAAAGTTATTTCTAAGGCCATTGTGGGTCTTTCTTTTATTAAACAAAGGAGTACTAATAATTTTGTCCAAGTTTGTACTTCTGAATATTCACTTGAAGAGTGAAATCACACTATCAAGTGTTTTACATTATTCAAAACATACTTTATAGTTGTACACTATTAGCACATTTCTGATTTTAAAGGTTACATGTTAAATAGAACAAGACAATAAATATGCAATAGACACACAGGGCTAATTTGGGCTATTTTGAACTTTATAGTTAAGTCACTTGATAAACTGTACAGGGATATTTCCTGCGTTGCTATATAAACCCTGAAGGAATCTGTTTCTTTGGCTCAGAAGGCTTTTCTGGTAACATAGGTTAGCTTAGGGAAGTGAAACAAACTGTACATTTGAATAAACTGTCATTAACTTTTACAAAGAGGAAAAATGGCACATGATTCAAACTTCAGCCGCTTTTTCTCATGACATGTTTTATCTAAACAATTTTCACAAAAGAAGCTTTAGCATTTTTGTTTGATTTAGAAAACTAAGAGCCTTTCAATCCAGTTAAACCAGAGAACATGCAGAAAACTTGTATAAAAGTAAAAACCACAACTTAGTGTTAAAGTAATTTAAAAAACACTGCTAAAAGAAATACCTTATGATGTTTCTTGATGTCCCTGAGCAGATATTCTCTGACTCACAGTTTGTACAAAGTCACTTTGTAGTTTCCCTTCACTCCCCCTTGAGCGCTTACAGTTAAAAGGCATGAGGTCTGAACCAGATTAACCCTGAAAAGGCCAACAATACTTATCTTTAATGATAAAATATTATCATTATTATGATATTTCATAATCCAAATTGGCTAAATCCTGCTTCATTCAGTCAGTAATTACCCATTTTATTTTTTAATAAGCATCATCAGGCAATTGTGTTTATTTCCAGCTAGAACTTTAATTTCCACGCTGGTTCAGAATGACTAAACACAAAAATATGATGTCAGCCTGCTTCCTTGTAATGTATTTACTTTACAGATTTCTTGCAAATAGCTTGAATGTTTGAGAGACAGATGTTCAGAGATAGATCATTTGAAAATAGAACCTGTGGCCGACAGATTTCCCAGAATCTCATGATCTAAGAAAATACTCCCCTTGCATGGGAAGTCAAATTTATTTAATCATGTGTTTAGCGAAATGAAAATATGACCTGTGGACTTCTCACATGGGTCTGTATTTAATCTGTTGTTACTTGTTAGTTGTCTAATAAAACATGCTCTGAGCCTTATTGAGAGTCCAAATCTTTAACTTCACCCAACATACAAAACGTTTCATTGGTATGGACATTTAATAAAGACAACAGCAATGTTGTTTTGTTCCTCTCTGTAGGATCACTTGAAATTTGCATTATGTAAGTGACAGTAGTTAATAAAACATTAACCACCATAACGTAGCAGAAACAGATACAATATTTTGACTCCTTTACAGACACCTCTAGGCTGCAGCGACCAGCAAACAGAATGAATTACGTCATCTATAATAACCTATTAACACAGTGGAAACATCAGTCATGTACCCTCGGGTCCCAGAACAACTCAGTCTGATGCAGTTTCAAAACAAAAAAGGCAGTTTCTTGTCAAACCAGTTGTAATTAAAGTTGTTATAAGTTTTTTTTTAAAGCTAAAGCATCAGTTTACTGCAGCATCCCCTGAAAAACTGTTTGTTAAAATGTTCGACAATTCCTCCAAAAGGAGGTGTAGCAACAGCAGCGCCGCTGAGGATGAGTCAACATTTATTGTCTTGCATAGAATTATGAAGAACATACATTTCTCATTTTGATTTAGCAGTTTGGACCTAATGTGAAATTTTATTGTTAAAAAAAAAACATTTTTAATGGATATTAATATTTTAGATAACATTTGTCATTTTTTATATAAATAAAAATCTAAATGGGTCATTTTCAGCTTTACAGAAAGCACCATAGGAAGCAAACACTTCCATGAGCTGAGCTGTGCTGATTTCTGAGAGATCAAATAAAATTATCTATTCATTCAGCCTGGCACAACATGGAGCCTCATCTCTGCCTATTAGAAATAGTAAAAAATAGAAAATGTGAGCAGCGACTCAAAGGTTTATAAAATCATTGGAGATGCATAAAAAGGCTCCTTGAGGTGCTTAGACTGAATGACACCTGCTTCTATGTTTACTTCTGCCTGTGCAGAATACAATATGGATAATTTATCATCAACGTATTCTACTCATGGAAACACACAGAAAAAAAAAACTGAATGTAAATCAAACTGCCAAGAAGGCCTAGAGAAAAAAAATAGCATCCTGGTTATAATCTCATTTATTTCCATGTTAGGCTACATTCACACAGCAGGTCAAATACCCAATTATGATTTTTTTTTTCTGAAATCCAATCTTTTCGGTATTTCCTTCCATACTAGTAATTAAATGCACATGCGATCAGTCTCAAACCCAACTTACTAAAACATCAAAACAACCTGCATGAGCAGACAGAGAATGTAGATTTCACACACAGCAGTGCACCGTTTACAGATGCAATGATGAATGTGACTGTCACTAGTAGTTTTTAATTACATTTCAGTGAAATAATACTTATAAATAAAGAAAATAGACTGTCTGTTTGTCTCTGTGTTGTTATTAAACAAGCAAAAACAGCTGAGAGAATGACCGCATCATTAACAAAGACAGAGGCTAAGAAAAAAAAGGCTTGACCATTAAAACAGCCCTTCCAAAGCAATCAGTGAGATTTCTGCTGAACAGAAGTCTGTGTGGACGTATAGTTGGAGCCCCAGAATAAAATGCAGAACGCCTATTCAGACCACAGATGCTTTGAAAAGAATCAGATATGAATTTGACTCACTGCCACTAAAGAAGCCGTTTGTAGTTCTGTGTTTGGGCATTGTTATGGTCCATCTCATTTGGTTTCGATAAATTGGTTTGTTTTGGTTTGTATGTGAATTGACTCTCTTGTCCATATTTTTGCTCCAACACTGGTGGCGCTGTAGGGAAATCTATACTAGTGTCAAGGTAAGGGCAGTGTTTGAGGGTTTGGGAGGTCACAAAGTTTTTTACCGCTCTCTGTCACATACTTCCTCATATCCACGTATTGATCTATATTACCTTTTCCTCTGCAGGCTGCCATAGACCACCAATGAATTTGGATCGCATTCAATACTAAGTTTGTGGATAATAAATGTGAGCGTTCCCAAACGTATCTCTGAGGCTGGACATTGCCTTATGAGCATCTTAGGACCTGGATTTTCTGAAACCAGAAATAAAAGACTATTTGATGGTCACTACAACAAAGATGTGGCCTCATTTCGCTTTTTTGGAAGGTCTAAAGATTATAAGTTGGGCTTCTTAGAAAGCTTTGAAAACTTTATATGAGAGTCACATATGAGCAGAAACATCAGACTTGGATCGCAGACTTATTTGTGGCATTAGACAAAGATGACTCGATAAAATAAAACAAAAAGGTATATGGAGCAGTAGTGTATTTTTAACACTTGAAACTCTATTATAACATAACATTAAACTTAAAAACCCCATTAGCAGACGCCTAAATTTCCCCTCTAAATCAAAAGCCCTTGTGCATCAAGAACCTGCTTGCAATAAAGCAAGTTGCAATCATACAACTTAATTGGTTTACAGCTATTATTAGATATGTGGGGAAAGTAAAAGCTGTGAAAAAATGACTCTCCAGTTGTTATGGTCCGAGGATAGAAGCTGTCTGCCTGTCTCTTTATTTTATTCTTCAGGCTTCTAAAGCTTTTTGCAAGATTTTAACCATTTTAAGAAAAGATGCAGGGAGGGCAGGAAGGAGTCCGTTATATCTTCTAGGGTGGTCAGCACCTCCTTTAGGGCTGGACTTTGATTAAAGCATAGACAGAAACAGTTGAACAGTTTTGCACCGATATTTAAAAAGCTGCTTTATAATAATTACTGATGTTCTACGTTTAATGAATAAATCATCCATGTAAAGATGATTGAGGAGCAGGTTCTGGATAGATCAAGCAGTTTATTGAATGTCAACAACAAAACCCGCTAGTCGATTTTGGGTATCTCATGTTTATTACAATTTTATCTTAACCCTTTAAAGCCTGAACCATGAATTAATTGAAAGAACATTTAAATTTTTCAAAATAATGTCACAGAACCTTCTGAAAAATGTTGTATAAGTTAAATTAGATCATTTATTTGCATCAAATTTGATACATTCGGCAATTCTGTATAATATTTTATAAATTTTCTGTTCACTACATGTGCCTGAATATTTAAGTCAGTGTTTCAACAACAAGAACATCACACTGATGATGCAGAAATCTCAAAATCTCATGTATCAAATGTGATACACTGGGCTTTAAAGGGTTAAGAGTGCTGTTTCTAAAATGCAAGACTGTCTTTGTAGGGTTACACCTCAGCTATAATTTAGGAGATAAATGATGTTTAAACACAGCCTGTCAGGATGTTAAGCTTTGATCACAGCTGAACTAACAGGAACCTTATAAACATTTATGATGAAGTCAAGGCTGTAATGTAAACACAACCCTACCTTCTGAGTTGGGCTACACAGACCCAGTAACTGTCATTTTTGTTTAAATTGAGTTTTATGTTTTTAATTAAAATATAAAGAGATTTATCTGCATATTTTCAGCAGCTTAAAACAATAGATATGCAGCTGGTTGTAAAAGCTGAGAGGGCCCAACAACAACACCTCGGAATGCTGTTTTAAACGACAGTCTGAGCCACCCTACCAGGAATGCAGACCAACGGCAAAAAGAGTAAAAAGCTAAAACTAGAAAAGCCAAACCATTGCAGCTCCCAGGTCGCTGATACCCGCATCATTGGTTTCATTTGACAACAAGCTAGCAACGAAGCTCCCTTTATCTTCCCTTTAGACCAAATATTTCACTCCATAGTGACTCTTACCTCTTAAAATCTCTCGGTCAAGCTGTTATGTTCTCTGGATAAAACTCCGACGTGTCTATGCGGTGAACATCAGGCTCGCAGAGGCAAATAAATCATCCGTTTCCTCTTCGCTTGCTGCTGAGAAAGGATGGAAGTCATGCTAGCAGGCAGGTTGGAGCAAAGCATTATGGGAAGTGGAGTTTAAACTGGGAACAGCAGCCACTTCGGTGTGTGAGGCTCTCTGGCGGAGACTTTTACTGTGGAAGCGAATTGTTACTATATTTCAAATGAAAAAGCATTTCCAGAAATGCTTTTTCATTTTAAGAATGTGGCTGCATTACTTCACTGATAAATGAAATTAGTAATCAGTCATCCTATAAGCATTTTAATTTTCTTCTTCAAGGTTGCTCATCCTTTTACTTAATTAAAATGAAAAAGACATTTGAGATTTATTTTTTAAAATGAAATATAAAATTTGAAAATTCTTCTTCAAGGCTGCACATTTTATGCCATAATCAAGAGAAAACACAGCGGACATTGCTTTTTCATTTTCATGGTCTGCCTGCAAAGTACTGTCCATAACTCGAAAACGAAAAAGCATTCTGAGCGGCTGGCGAAGCAGCTGCTCTTCCTCAGGTCCTTGCTGACCGGGCTACCCATCTTGTTCGGTAGGGGGTGCTGATTATAGCAGGTAGCCTGCTTCTGTTCCCCCTTATAACTTTAGGAAACAAAGGTCTATCACCTCCAAAGTTTCAGGAGTGAGTTTTCATCATAAAAGATGCGTATAATTTAAAAATGAAAAAGCTGAGACCTTTTTTGTCAGATTTAGACCACTTTGAGGATTTATTTTTGTATTTATCTATTGTGTTTTGTGATTATTATACAGTACCTAATCACCAAAATAACCTTATAAGTGTTATATAAACATTAGATTTACAAACTAACTTTATAGATAAGCTATCCACAGAGGCGTAGCCAGGAAATTTTTATAAGGGTGCCCAGGCAATAACCAATGTACACTGAGGGGTGGCCCATAGTGGATAGACGCCAGAACCTCACGGTCAATCTACACTGCTCCAACAGGAAAATTAACTAGCAAAACACCCACATTTTTAAAATAAAAACAAATTTCACTTTCCTACAGCCTTTGCAAACATGTAGACGCATATATTTAAACATCCATGCTTTCTAAATCAAAGGTATAGTTAATAGAACTGTTTCAGGTTTTGGTTCTGGGGTGAAAATCTTTTCCATTACTTACCTACTTTTATCTACCTTATGTGCCTTAACCTACATAAATTGATTTTTTAAATAGTTTTTATTAAAATAGTAATCTATTATTTCCCGGAAGACTCCTAGATGACATGAAGAGGCTTTAGTTTGATCATTTTACCCCATATATAACACAAAATGTAGTTCTGAAAAGAGCAAGAATTCTGTACTTATCTTTAATGTTAGTATACTGATGTGCATAATTACCCACAAAAAATTAAAATGGTTTGAATATCCCACTTGAGAGTATTGCTGTTGCCACCGTCTGTATTGGACGGAAATAAAAGGTAGGGGTGGCCACAGGGATTGGCCAGTGATTGGCTAAGGGTGGCCATGGCCACCCCTGGCCCCCCATCTAGCTCCGCCCCTGGCTATCCAAAACATAAATATCATTAAAGTCACTGACAGATTGCCCTTTTCTACTAAAGAATAATAAAAAAAAGATTTGTTTTAGTCTACATTTGTAAAACATACCAAATTTCTGTGCATGAGGGAGGAGGAGGCATGGCAACAACTATCTAATTATTCATGTAAACATTAAAAGTGATTTTAAATGTAGCCTTTAATGTGCCCATGCATTCTCATCCTCATACTTTGGACCTTTTGCTTACATTTGGCATCAATTGTAATAAATTCAAAGTATTTCTTTACAACTCTGTCCCATCTGACCACTTTTTAGTAACCAAATATAACTTAACTGAGCTCTCCTTCCTCTAAAGGTTTCACTTTAGCAGATGATTATCTGATAAAGCATTCATACATTTTATAGACTCTGTTCCCTTTTTTAACCCTCTCTGTATTCAAGTCAATTGAGTGTATCTATATGGTGCCTATTCACAAAATGTCATCTCAAGGCATTTTACAGAGACAGATGAATCAAATCATACATTTGGATGTTAAAAGCTGTTTTATCCAAGTAAGAAAATTGACTCTAATGAGAAGTTTCCAGAAGAAGAAACAGTGTCTAACAGACCCTCATAACTTCAAAAGGTAGGTATTAGGAGTAGTGACAACATAACTGACCTTTATGGCCATTACTATAAAAACAGCTACGACAACAAACTCTGAACCACTTTAAAAGTGCAGCAGGTTAGAGACAGGGTAACGTAAACCTTGATAATTTGGCCATTTTTTATTATTAGTATCAGAAAAAAAAACACAATTTGATTGCACTAGGCCTCATTCAACCACTACCTATTGCACATTGACGTCTTTGTCATTTTCTTTTTGTTCCCAGAAAAATTGCAAAATATTTACTCATATTACCAAGATATATAAACCTGGGGCCACCATTGTACATCTTAAAATACAATATGCCAGATTTAAACTGCTTTTTTTTTAAAGGGCTTGAAGTTGTAAACACATGCAGCCAATTGAATGTATATTATTTAAAGTTCTGAAATTATTTATCATAAAAAGACCAGTGTTCTAACAAAGGTTTTTTATTTATCTCTATATTCCCATGTTTATAGCATATATTGTATTTTAATTTACTTCAACGCTGAATAAACAAAGCCATGCTGAGAGAGGGGAGCTTCAACTTCCGCTTCTGCCTGAGCAGTAGGATTACAAAGCCCTCTTTTGGTAAGGTAGCGGTGTTCACCTGTTGCCCCATAGAGGAAACTAGTCCAAAAAAAAATAGTGTGAACAGATTGAAACAGATTATCATTTCAAATTAGATCATTAATAGGAGTCACAAAACCCCGACAGCGAGGATGCGTTGACCAAAACTGGGATATCTGATTTTTCTTTCTAGATATTATATAAAACAAGTCAAGATAAAAAGCTCTAAAGTGTATTTTAATAGGCAACTTTTAAAGGCTTTTTAGTTAAATAACCAAAAGAAAAAGAAAAAAAGAAACTGCAAGTCTTTAAATTCCTTCTCTGAAAAACTGCTCTGAATTAATTTTGTAATATTTAACTATAACAACTTCATGGGATGTAATAATGAACAGTCTGAAAATATTGTTGTAGCTAAGTTAGTTTATTTTCCAACTTCAGAAACAGCAAAAGTAAAAAAAAATACAAAACAAAATTTAGTTGCAGACAAAAACAGTTGGATAAATCAATGCAATGTTATAAAAAGAGAAATAAAAAAAAATGAGTATAAATCTTCAGAAACATTTGACCACAACTAAAAATATGATCCCATGACGAGATGATGTTGATTTGAAAGTAGGATTAATACTGAAAGAACAGCTTCAAACGCAAAGAGAAACCCAACATCTTGTCTATTTTTTTGTTTTTTTCATTTTACCAAGTTCAACAGTATCTCCAAAGTTAAAAATCCAGATACCAACATGTAGCGGCTGAGTGAATGTGGTCTGGACTCTGTGGAGGAGAATCATGGTTTTAGAGACGTTGTAGAAGGATAGAACACCTGCTGAGTGATCCAGGTACACTCCTATTCTGGAGGCATAAGGAGCTGAGAAGGAAGTTGAGATTTTCTTGTGGAAAACTTCATATTCATTTTGGAAACAATACAAAGACCAAGATTTGTTATTATATCCCAGTCCACTTCCATTCCCTGCTCTACTTATGTTCTTGTATGAGACAGCAATGTAAACGGCTTTGGTTCTCTTCTCCACCTCCCAGTAACAACGTCCAGTCAGACTTTCTTTGCTTAGGACCTGGAAACAATCAGTAAATCTCTCTGGATGATTAGAATAAGACTGAAGTTTATCAGTCACTCTAACCTTTCTGTTCCCATCTGATAACAGCAGATTATTATGTGCTGTATCTGGATCAAATGTTATTTTACATGCATATTTAAGAAATTCTGCTCTGCTCTTTGGTTCTGGATCTGAAAGTAAAGCCTCCACTGCAGTGATTGTCAGTGAGATGTTTGTCCATGCGTCTCTCAGAATGTCCTGCAGTTTATCTCTGAGCTCTGACACAGCTGCTGTCACATCCTCAAAGTGTCTCAGAGGACGGATATTGATGCTGGATGAGTGTGTAGACTCACTGAGTGCTGACAGTGAGGGGTAGCTGTGGAGAAACTGGTTGTGATCCTCTGTGTTTAAGAGCTGCTTCAGCTCAGCTTCTTTCTTCTTCAGCTCAGTGATCTCCTGCTCCAGCTTCTCCTGAAGCTCTTTGACTCGACTCACTTCAGTTTCCTGCTGGGATCTGATCTGCTGCTTCACATCAGAGCTTCTTTTCTGGATGAGACGGATCAGCTCAGTGAAGATCTTCTCACTGTCCTCCACTGTTTTATCAGCAGAGTGATTGATGGCCTCCACCTCCTGTTGAAGCAGCTTCACATCTTTCTCTCTGTCCTGGATTCTCTGATGGATTCTTCCTCGTCTCTCCTCCAGCTCGCTTTGCCTCTCAGCCATTTCTGCTTCAGCTGACACTGTGTCATGGCCTTTATGTTCCTCTACAGAGCAGAGATAACAGATACACTTCTGATCAGTGCGGCAGAACATCTTCATCACCTCATCATGTTGAGAGCAGATGTTCTCCTGGAGGTTCTTTGAAGGTTTCACCAGCTTGTGTTTCTTAAATGTAGCTGAATCATAATGAGGCTGAAGGTGTTTCTCACAGTAAGAGGCCAGACAGACCAAACAGGACTTTATGGCTTTCAGTTTTCTTCCAGTGCAGAAATCACAGGCCACATCTTCAGGTCCAGCAAAGCAGTGATCAGCAGGAGCAGCTTGGAGTCCAGTCTTCTTCAGTTGCTCCACTAAAGCTGCTAAGATGGTGTTTTTCTTTAAAACTGGCCTCTTAGTGAAGGTCTCTCTGCATTGAGGGCAGCTGTGGATTCCTTTCTGATGCTTTTCATCCCAGTGTGCATTAATGCAGTTCATACAGTAGCTGTGTCCACAGGGAATAGTCACTGGATCCTTCAGTAGATCCAAACAGATTGAACAGGAGAAGGTTTCTCCATCCAAGATAGCTTCTTTACGTTCCATTTCAAGAATGCTGTTTGTTCTTTTCTTCTTTTATAAAAAAAACGGGATTGGATCCATATATAGCACAGAAAAAGGAAACTAACGATTTCGAAAACCCGCTACAAAGGCTCAGCCATGATGGATTTATGAGTCTGCGCACTGCAGAGCCAATAAGAAACGCTCTCCGAATCACGTGACCACGCACCAAGGCGCTACTTGCTAGCAAATATGAAACTCAGGCCAATATTCCGTTAAACATTAACTAGAAAATGCAATGGAACATTTTATGATTCTCTCCCTATGTTAACATAGCTACCTATTTAAAGTAACATGCAAATTACTTTTAAGTAGGTCCGACAAGTCGATCAAGAATGGGAAACAGCTATTGGTCAACTGCTAGTTTTTCTTCTTTTTTCAAAATGGCGAATCGCAAACAACTTCTGGGGCGCATACTGCCACCTAGCGTACAAGAGCCACCATTATTTTCTGTTTTAGTTTAGTGTAAGAATGATCTTTAGAAATTTGTGGAATATTAGGATTCATAATACTAATATACAGCTATGTTCCTAAATTATTTTAGACTCCATTATTTCCCTCTCCTATTATATTTTCTCATTAATACATATTTAACTCAATCCATCACAAAAAGATCAATTTGTCTTTTTCTCCACAACTCACATTTTTTTTAAATCTTTAACCATCTTTTATAACACAAATTTGGTGTAACCTGCCCTCTATCATATCATTATTGCATCTTCTCTTCTATTCCTTTCTCCAGAATTTTCTTTTAACAAAATTATCTACCAGTTTCCAGTCATTAGTGAAAAAGTTTTGGACGCATACAACCACTCTCGCTTCCATAAAATGCTGTCATGAATGCTATAAATTAGAAAATAATCCTAAAGAAGAACATCATGATAATTTAATCAAAATTAAAATTATTCCAATCAGAGAAACGTTAAAACAATTAAATGTGGTTCTTATGAGCAAACAAAAAAATCTGTACTTGAGTTATTACTTGGAGTAATAACATGTTAATGAAATGCTACTCTTGTGTAAGATTTCCTCTACCCACCTCTGGTTTTTAAAGATGGCTATTGTTGTAATTTTGACAGAAATGCTTGTAATAGACTAAAGCATGTATTTTGGGGATTAGAGAAAAGCTCATATTTTATTTTTTCCTGATAATTGTACTGCAAACATTACACCAAGGGAAGGCTTAATGTTTTTAAAAATCAAAATGTGGTTACCCTATGATAGCTGGATGTACTCCCACTAAAATAGACCATTTATTTGACACCCAGCGCAATAACTATATATATATATATATATATATACTATATATATATATATATATATATATATATATATATATATATATATATATATATATAGATATAAATATCCGTCTATATCTATGTAAGCACCCTGTGCAATAACATTGTATAATAATCCTACTAAAAAAAAAAAAGATGTCATATGTGGACGCACTGTATACACTGTATATATCCCATGCACCTTTTTCTTCCTTTGGCACCTTCTTCTTCTCCTTTGACTATTTGAACTGATGCAACAATTCAATTTCTCCACTGTGAGATCAATAAAACGAATCTATCAAACAATCAATCAAAAAAAATAAATAAATAAAAACTCTGACTGACTCTAATTGCTATAGTAAAATAATTCTGATTGTAGAGAAAAGTTAAAGACTGATTGTCAGAGGAACAGTGCTTGTTGGACCAATATAGAAACCTTAAAGGTAGAGTGGAGGATTTTTGTGAACGTTCGAATAGACCCGCCCTCTGCTCAAAATAAATGCACATGCACAACCCTGTACCTGCTCCCGAAGGGAAGAGCTATTAAATATGTGTGAGAGTGTGCATGAGCCCATTTGTCCTTGTGCACGCTCTGTTTTAAAGTTGCTGTTTGCATCGCTCATACAAGCTTAGTTTCCAAAAGAAGCTTTGCAATTTTCCCACTATGTCAGACTCACCACCTGTAAGTGAAAATAGGGACGAGCACGTAGGACGGCCTTATGTAAACATATCACCAGAATGATTGACAGTTAGGAGGACCAATTATTTTGATGATCCACCAAGAAAAAAGAACATCCTCCACTCTAGCTTTAAAGGAATAGTACACCCAAAACATGATTAGCCTTCATTTTCTACTCACCCCCATGCTGAACAACACTCTGGAGTACTTTTTTGATATCTCAAATGCATCTGGAGATCTGGGAGGCTTCTTGCTGTCTGCTGACATTCAAATAATGGAGGTCCATGGCGCCCGAGGCAGAAAGGTCCATAAAAGTCCACAAAAAACGTGTCAATATTCCTCCATACTGCTCGTCCAATGTATTCCAAGTGTCCTGAGTGGGTAGCATCCAGAATTTACTCGAAACGAAGTCATTTAGAATGTTTTTAGAGCATAAACAGTAGTGTATAGGATTTCGGGTGGTGTTTTTTTTTTTAAATATATATAATAAACTTTATTTAAACAAAGTAAGTACAAACAAGTAAGGCAATAACAACATTAAAATTCTATGGAAGGCATAGTAGAGGCAGATTTCAAAATGGAAATACTAAGTAACATTGATAAGGAAAATAAAGAATGAGTGAGCAATGATAATGAAACAATAATTAATATAACAACAAGGAGATTTATATGTTAGGAATAATGTACATCAGTGGGCAGTTCCATTAGTATTTCAGTTAGGTATTAGTAAGATTCGATACATTCAAGAGATGTCAAATATAACTTAAATTCAGATTTAAAAAAAAATACTAAAGATTGGGGATGATCTCTATACTCTCTGTTTATGAATAAAGCATTTTGCTAAACATTAAATTAGGTTACAACAGAGTTAATTAGAAGTCGTGGAACGCTGTGATTTTCCTGCCAATGTCCACTCCAGTCCAGCAGGGGGCGGTAAACGGACCAATCAACTGCTTCGTCTCAGTCTGAGGCAAAAACAAAGAGCTCTAGCAGCAGCCTGTGAGGACTCTGCTAGATAAAGGCTGTGTTCTTGTATCCCGGCTCAACTTTTCAGTCGTGTTAGAAACAATGTCTTCAGTTCAGCATCTGAGAGAGTTTATCAGAGAGCGACTAACCGCCGCTGCTGAAGAAATCCTCACCGAGGTTGAAAAAACCTTCGTCCGCTACGAGGAAGACGTCAGACTGCTGGAGAGCCACTGGAAACCCCAGATGAAACTCACCAGAATCGGTAGGAAGCCCCACCGACTGACTGCTAGATACATTTGATCTAAAGCTAAACTAAACTAACATAAGCTAAGCTAAACTAATAGACAGTCTGCCCCAGGGGCCACTAACGGCTCCTCCACAGACATAGTGGCCCTCATATTTACAAGCTTTAAAAACTATCTACTTAAACATCACTATTAGACGCTAATGGTGCTCTCGTTTATTACAGCATGTGTGTTAAGGGTGGTGAGGTATCTATCTGTTTACATGTGCAAAAGTGCCCATCTGTAGCCGGTTATAGGGCTATCCTGTCAGGGATCTGTTGGTGCTGACATTATACTTTCACTCTCTGGAAGCAGGTTTGAAATGTAGGCTGCTGTGCATCTGTTTTACCTGAATAGATCCCTCTGTTCGAACAGAGTGTTTTATATATTCACATCTGCCTTCATTTGGATGAAGCCTTGTGTAAATCGGATGTGTTAAAGTCGTAGGGAAGTCATATTTAAATGTCAAATCCTTCTGTCTTAAACATTTATATAAATGTACTCTTATCAGACGATATTGTCCTAAAATTTTCTATAAAAAAAAAAAAATCCTGTCTTAAAATCTGTGGGGGTTTTTTTTTCATTATTTTATGCAGGCCAGTTAGTTATACGTCAGCCTGAACACATAAATTCAGCCAATCATATATCAACGGTCATCTGTCAATCAAATTTTTTCGGTCATCCTGATTCATATGTCGCAGCTATTATATACAACGGTTGAAATGAGAATCATTTCCTTTCCCATTGAGTTCTGTCCCAGTGTTCACGGGGATGGACGTCTGTGTCTCTGCGGTCGTAGAGCTAACAGAACTGGCAGCGTTGCGAGGCAAGGGCACAGACATGTACGGCTGAAAGCCTTCTACACCAAACCAAGCTTCTGCTGCCCTGGCGTCCTCTTCCACAACATCTTCATCCCCACTTTTCTCCTCTAAATAAAATATGTATGTCGAAGGAGACTCATCCACGACCTCCGACACAAAACTCTCCTCCTCTTGCATGTTTCAGCTGTCCATAGTGTTCCTTCACAGTGTCGCTGCTAAGTCACCAATTTAGAGCTACTTGGTCCCAATTTAATTTCCCATTTGGAACCTACAGTACTAGCACTAAGTTGCTAACTGGTTAGCAAGATTCTTCTAAGAAACCGGCCACAATCAAAGTTGCTTCGAACCTTCTGCCACAACAACCCTTGATAAACGACCAATCACATTAACTTTATTCACTCGTGTAAAGTCGGGCATCTCTCGGGAGAATTCGGAACTGCAACCTTTAGAACAGCCGCTTCCCTACGACTTTCAATCTTTCAAGTCTGACCCAAAATGCATTGGCCAATCACGCTCCAGTGTTATGCCTTAAAGCTGGACATATGGCAGTGAGGAAAGCAGTAACTACTGAGCCCACAGTCAAATTTAAAAACAAACATGGCAGCACAGGAGGATGTACGCCTAGCTGATGCTATCACGTCTGTTTTATCAGAATATATTATTTAATCTCTGAAAGAGGAACAGCAAGAATGTAAAAGCATTAGTTGTTGTGGTTTCTCATGACGGTGGCTGCTATTTCATTTATTAATATGACTGGCTACATTTTTTTAGTCCTGCTCCCCCTACAGCATTTATTAAATATAGTACTGCCGTAAACACTGACTGCCCTCTGTGAGCCGCGCACCCCTCAGCTACAGCACTGTCACTCTCTAAAATATGTGTCACAACCAAATGTCTTTAGAGTCGTGTGCTATTGTACATTATCTAATGTAAACTAGCAGCCTTTTTACAGCTGATCCAGAATGCTGCTGCCCGTGTCCTCACTAAGACTAAGAAAGTAGAGCACATCACCCCGGTTCTAAAGTCCTTACAATGGCTCCCTGTATCTCAGAGAATAGACTTTAAAATACTTCTGTTAGTCTATAAATCTCTGAATGGCTTAGTACCTAAATACATCACAGACTTGCTATCAGTGTATCAACCCTCCAGACCACTCAATGTCTTCTGGCTCCAGCCTGCTCTGCATACCTAGAACCAGAACTAAACATGGAGAAGCAGCATTTAGTTCCTATGCTCCACTGATCTGGAACAAACTTCCAGCAAACTGTAAAAGTGCGGAAAGCCTTAGTTCCTTTAAATCAAGACTAAAAACACATTTGTTTAGGATTGCCTTCGACTGTTCTAGTTAAACAGTTCAACTGAAACATCATTAGTTCAACTTTATTTTCTTTAGTCCAACTGTTTTTAATCTTCTTTTTTGTTTCTGCATTTTTTATTTTATTTATTTATTAATTTTTTCCTACTTGCTTTGACTCTGTTTTTTTCCCTATATTTTAATCATGTAAAGCACTTTGCATCGTCTTTGTACTGAATTGTGCTATACAAATAAATTTGCCTTGCCTTGCCATGCAAATTCTTACTCTTGTACAAGTACATCTGCCTCTCGAGTAAACCATTTTTTATTAGCTCCAAAGGCTGGTGATCCAGCCAATCCATGTTTTATAGTAGCGTTCAAAAAAAAATATCCCCATTCCCTATAAAGCAGACATGGAAGTCTAATAACAGGTCTGCATCAGTATTTGCCTGTTTTTCTTTGAGGTCTCGCCACGAAGCAAACGCTTTGCCCAGATTTACATTTTTCGAGTCCCATCTCAAGCGCATTCACCTTTTCATTTTCCCTACTGGCAAAGGTGTTCTATGCCTTTTTTATTTATTTAAATTTATTAAGGTTAAAAAAGAAATACTTAGCACTGCTTTAATGTGTAGACCTAAACCTGAGTGCTATATCTTATCATTCTGGCTCACTGGGTTAAAAGACGTCGATCTCTCTTTCTTTTTTGTCCCCACAGAACTCCAAAAGCCATGTGTCTCCAATGAGGAGGAAGCTTTAGACATCCAACAGCTCTGTAGCCAGAAGAGGGCATCCAGTCATCACCAGGAGGAGACAGAACCTCAGTGGAATGAAGAAAAACAGATGGAACCAGATTTCCCACTGTTTGAAGAACAGGGGGAACCTGGGCCTCCGTGGATTAAAGTAGAAGAGGAGGATCCAGAACCTCTACTGATTAAAGAAGAAAATGAGGATCCATGGTCTTTGTTGGAAAAAGAGGAACAGGAACAACTAGATTCTTCAATGCTCGGACGACCAACTAGACTCAACCACAAGGACCTTGGCAGCAGTCAGGAGAAAGGACAGCTTACCAAGAAACAGTCCATTGCTCTGATGGAGACTTCCACTCTTCAGGGCAGTAATCTGTGTGAAGGAGAACCAATAACTGGACAGCTTTCCTTTATCTCTCCTGTAGTTGAGATCACAGCTCAGGAGGGAAGTAGCTCCGCTGCGTCTGAGAGGCAGCCTCATGTTGACACAGAGAAAATGTCTTTTAAAGATGATGTTTGTGGAAGATCCTTTAAAAATAAGCATAGATTAGAACAGCATTACCGAACCCACACGTGTGAGAGACGGTTTTCTTGTGAGACGTGTGGAGCAAGTTTTGTTAGACGCCATCACTTATACGCACACCAGAGAATCCACACAGGTGAGAAGCCTTTTTCCTGTGAAACGTGTGGAAAAAGCTTCACTCAAATTGCTAGCTTAAACGTTCACAGGAAAATCCACACAGGCGAGAGGCCCTTCTCCTGCGAAATATGTGGGAAAGGTTTCATCAGACGCGATCATTTAGACGTACACCAAAGAACCCACACTGGGGAGAGGCCATTTTCATGTGAGGTAGGGCTGCAACATCGAATTCATAAAAGGAATAGAAATCGGTTAAGTGTTGGAAACGAATTCCATTATCGATTCATGGTGCAGTGAGATTAAAGCCCTACCCTCCATGTGGCCGAGCCGTTTACGTCAGCTCACTGTGCACACTGACAGCACAGTGGGCTGAACAGAGCAAAGCGTAAGCAGAGTAAAAGAAACTAGAACCTGACATTTCAAAAGATCTTTATTAATTTCCTTTTGGTGGGCTGTACCTATATGTCCTGCATATATAGGTCCTAAGCAGGAGCTCTCTCCGCTAAATTAACTATCGATAGAATTTTAAGAGTCCTTACTGATAAAATATTGATTGAATCAAAGTTTTAGGGGGAAAAAATGGCAAAAATATTCACAACATTTCTTAAAAGAAAAGGTCAGAGTTTTAATTAAAAAGATTTACATTTTCTTCGCTCATCGGCAGCCAGTTTTATTTAGCCTGACCATCGCTTACTTATGCAAGCCAAGAATTGAATGTCACCCTTTGAGAGAGCTTCAACATCCTCCTTAAACAAGATTTTGAAGCAAAGCTTTGATGATAGATTAAGGTTTATAGGAAAATACTGCTGCTTGTTTAGATTGAATTAAATTTCAATGGTTCATTTGAATTTTGATTTTGTTCAAGTTGTTTCACTTTATTGCATAAATGTATTTATGTCAGACTTTATATGGTAGCCAAAGTATAAAAATATGTATCTCATTTCAATGTTCAAAAAGTTTCAAGTTTTATAATAAATGAGTTTGAGTTTAAACACGTGTTGCTCTTTAGTTGTATGTGTATGTTTCATGCCAGTCTGCTAGGGGGCGCTATGGTGCTGGCAGCATAGATACAGGGGAGATTTCTAATATGGTCTTGGAGCCCAACTTTTTTTTTTTTTTTTTTTTCAATGAACTTTATTTTAAAGGAAATTAGTACAGGTGCTGGTCATAAAATTAGAATATCATGAAAAAGTAGATTGATTTCAGTAATTCCATTTAAAAAGTGAAACTTGTATATTATATTCATACATTACATACAAACTCATATATTTCAGATGTTTATTTTGTTTAATTTTGAGGATTACAAATGACAACAAATGAAAATCTCAAATTCATCATATCAGAAAATTAGAATATTGTGAAAAGGTTCAAAATTGATGGCCCCTGGTGCCACACTCTAATCAGCTAATTAACTCAAACCACCTGCAAAAGCCTTTAAATGGTCTTTCAGTCTAGTTCTATAGGCTACACAATCATGGGGAAGACTGCTGACTTGACAGTTGTCCAAAAGACGACCATCGACACCTTGCACAAGGAGGGCAAGACACAAAAGATCATCGCTAAAGAGGCTGGCTGTTCACAGAGCTCAGTGTCCAAGCACATTAATAGAGAGGCGAAGGGAAGGAAAAGATGTGTTCGAAAAAAGTGTACAAGCAAGAGAGATAACCGCACCCTGGAGAGGATTGTGAAACAAAACCCATTCAAAAATGTGGGGGAGATTCACAAAGAGTGGACTGCAGCTGGAGTGAGTGCTTCAAGAACCACCACACACAGACGTATGAAAGACATGGGTTTCTGCTGTCGCATTCCTTGTGTCAAGCCACTCTTGAACCACAGACAGCGTCAGAAGCGTCTTGCCTGGGCTAAAGAGAAACAGGACTGGACTGCTGGTGAGTGGTCCAAAGTCATGTTCTCTGATGAAAGTAAATTTTGCATTTCCTTTGGAAATCAAGGTCCCAGAGTCTGGAGGAAAAGAAGAGAGGCACTTCATCCACGTTGCTTGAAGTCCAGTGTAAAGTTTCCACAGTCAGTGATGGTTTGGGGTGCCATGTCATCTGCTGGTGTTGGTCCATTGTGTTTTCTGAGGTCCAGGGTCAACGCAGCCACATACCAGGAAGTTTTAGAGCACTTCATGCTTCCTGCAGCTGACCAACTTTTTGGAGATGCAGATTTCATTTTCCAACAGGACTTGGCACCTGCACACAGTGCCAAAGCTACCAGTACCTGGTTGAAGGACCATGGTATCCCTGTTCTTAATTGGCCAGCAAACTCTCCTGACCTTAACCCCATAGAAAATCTATGGGGTATTGTGAAGAAGAAGATGCAATACACCAGACCCAACAATTCAGAAGAGCTAAAAGCCACTATTAGAGCAACCTGGGCTATCATAACACCTGAGCAGTGCCACAGACTGATCGACTCCATGCCACGCCGCATTGCTGCAGTAATACAGGCCAAAGGAGGCCCAACTAAATACTGAGTGCTGTACATGCTCATACTTTTCATGTTCATACTTTTCAGTTGGCCAACATTTCTATAAATCCTTTGTTTTTATTGGTCTTCAGTAATATTCTAATTTTCTGATATGATGAATTTGAGATTTTCATTTGTTGTCATTTGTAATCATCAAAATTAAACAAAATAAACACCTGAAATATATGAGTTTGTATGTAATGTATGAATATAATATACAAGTTTCACTTTTTAAATGGAATTACTGAAATCAATCTACTTTTTCATGATATTCTAATTTTATGACCAGCACCTGTATACAACAAACAGCATAATGAACAATACAACATTCAAGCAATACAACCAGGGGTGATTAGATAAGAACATGCAAAGACGTACATATCGAGATTGTCCTTTGAGCCTTTTGATTTGTAGAGTCTGTTATTGATTTGACATATAGAGCCATATCTTTAATGAAAAAAGAAAAACAAGGTGTCCTATTAGCAAACTTGCATTTATGAATATAATATTTAGCAAAGAGTATTAGTAAGTTTATTATAAAGGAATGATCAGCAACCTTTCTATGAAATCTATAGAAACAAAATAAAACATTTTCCCAGCATAAAGAAAAATTGTTTAAAATATGGTCAATAATAAACCTGCTAAATTCAGACCAAAACCTTTGTATAACAGGGCAGAGCCAAAAAAGATGTGTCACAGTTTCTGGATGGCCCTCACAGAAAGTGCAATTAGTGTTTATGTCGCGTTTATATTTTATCATATAATGTTTAGCAGGGTAAATTTTATGGAGAATTTTAAATGACACTTCCTTCACCTTGTTTATAATTAAATATTTATGGGGGATCATCCAAACAGTTTTCCAGTGAATATCTGGGATATAACGGCTCCAATAAAGTGTTATGGCTGGACGAGAAACAGTAAGTTCTTGGAACAATCTGCGTATTCTCTCATTGCTTTTCCTAAACTCCATTGAAAAACAGCTTTTTCCCACAGATGATTCGGTTAGAGCAGGGATAAAAGGTGGAACAGACAGAGTATAATTAGTGTTTTTAAACAACATTAAGGTGCCCAAAGGTACAGCATTAACCACCATGGAGAATTCCTGGATACTAACTGGAAAATTATATATCGAGCAGAATTCATTGTAATTGATTAATCGTCCTTTATTAATCAGCTGAGCCACCAGTAAAATTCCATTTTGAACCCAAGTTTCAAGATAGAGTGACCTATTTTTAAATAGAATATCTCTGTTGTTCCAGATGAGGTATTTGTGAGGTGAGAAGTTATGTTTACTTGGAGCCCAACTTTGTTCTGGATGAAAAATGTTTTACAGTGTGGAGATAGCTTTGGATGAGCATGTGAACAGTTAATTATTTTTAGTTATTCAGTCATTTTCAAACTGAGGTGTATGAGTACCACTGGGAAATGTTTGTCAGCAATTCCTTTAATCCACTCCACACAGCAACATCTATTAAAGACTGTCAAACTTTAAACAAGTCTGTTAAATCAGTTGAAAAGGGGCAATGTCCACATTGATACCTATAGAGTTAATGGTAAAGGCTTCCATAATAATGTTAAGAGTACTTAACTGAGTGCTGATATGTTTCATTTGTTTTTATGTAGGCTGATAAAAAATAATACCCAGAGATAAAACAATCACTGACATAATTGTTTCTGAACATTATGACCATTGAACAGATAACTGGTACAAGCTAGCAGCACAGAATAAATCACTATAGAAACTTATGTTTCTCTCTGCCTTCAAGCTAAAGCTGCATGCATCAAAATCATGTGACTGAAATGAATTAAAATTCTAATATAAAAAAATTCAAATGTTTAAATTTATTTCAGTCACATGATTTTTGACTGAAAGTTATCTGGGAAATCCCAGCATAATCCAGAATCTTGGTTTGGTGAATCAGACCTCAAGGAAAATATAGATATTGGAATATATTACCATCATAAATCACCTAAATCTAAAAAGGTACCATGAAGCAACATTTCAGGATCAAAATTATTAGTCGTTTTCTTTGCATTATTAGATAAACAGATCAGTTCTGTAATAAAGGTTTTGTCTCTCTCTGTAGTAGAGGTGGAACCAGAGTGTTATTGATGAATCAAGATGAAGCCAAACATCTGATCTTTACCATATTGGATGATAAAACGTAAAAGTTATAGGAATAATTGAAAATAAACTTTCCAAATGTAACTAGTTAAGTCATTTTATTATACAAAACCAGAGATGGAAAAAACTTTTGTTTTCAAATCTAAAGGAATTAAAATAAAATGACATCAGTTCTCAGTTAATGATAGTTTTAATTTGTCCTCAGGATAACAGAAGCAAGTTCAGCTCATTTCATTCTCAGCTGATATAAAGAACATTTGTTCTGCAGAGCAGTAGAGCAAAAATTAGAACATCCACATAAATAAATACAAATATTAAAGTAGAACAATTAGAGCCCAGAGAAGATTATAATATGGATAAATATAACAGAGTTAGTAGAACAAAAGAAAACCTCAGCAGTGACATCCTTTATGACTCCTGGAACACAGACACAAAGTTCTACATTTAAATAAAAAAAGAATGAATAACAGAGCAGCAGAGACACCAGAGCCATGAACCTAGATCATCAAAGAAAGAAAGGAAAATCTATTTGAGTTTACAGAACTCTCCAGAGCAATAAACACCAACATGCAGCGGCTGAGTGAATGTGGTCTGGACTCTGTGAAAGAGAGTCATGGTTTCAGAGACGCTGTAGAAGGACAGAATACCTGCTGAGTGATCCAGGTATATTCCTATCCTGGAGGAGTTAGGACGTTTGACAGGGGTCCAGATGTTGTTGTGACCAAATTTAAAACCAAAATCAATATATTTGAATGTCTCAAGATTTGTCATTATATCCAAACTTACTTTCATTCCCACTACCTGTTCTGCTGATATCCTTGTATGCAAACGCTACATAAGACCCGATCATCTCCCAGTAACAGCGTCCAGTCAGACTGTCTACTGAGAACCTGATACAAATCAGTGAATCTCTGAGTGATTAGAATAACACTGATGTCCATCAGTCACTGCAACCTTCCTGTTCCCCTCTGATAGTAACATCCCTGTGTGTGCTGTGTTTGGATCAAATGTGATTTCACGTGCATATTTTAAGAATCCAACTCTATTCTGTGGTTCTGGTTCTGACAGTAGAACCTCCTCCTCAGTGATTATCAGTGAGATGTTTGTCCATGTGTCTCTCAGAATGTCCTGCAGTTTATCTCTGAGCTCTGACACAGCTGCTGTCACATCCTCAAAGTGTCTCAGAGGACGGATATTGATGCTGGATGAGTGTGTAGACTCACTGAGTGCTGACAGTGAGGGGTAGCTGTGGAGAAACTGGTTGTGATCCTCTGTGTTTAAGAGCTGCTTCAGCTCAGCTTCTTTCTTCTTCAGCTCAGTGATCTCCTGCTCCAGCTTCTCCTGAAGCTCTTTGACTCGACTCACTTCAGTTTCCTGCTGGGATCTGATCTGCTGCTTCACATCAGAGCTTCTTTTCTGGATGAGACGGATCAGCTCAGTGAAGATCTTCTCACTGTCCTCCACTGTTTTATCAGCAGAGTGATTGATGGCCTCCACCTCCTGTTGAAGCAGCTTCACATCTTTCTCTCTGTCCTGGATTCTCTGCTGGATTTTTCCTCGTCTCTCCTCCAGCTCTCTCTGCCTCTGACTCCTTTCTACTGCAGCTGACACTGTGCGATGGCCTTTATGTTGTTCTACAGAGCAGAGATAACAGATACACTTCTGATCAGTGCGACAGAACATCTTCATCACCTCATCAGGTTTAGAGCAGATGTTCTTTGAAGGTTTCACCAGCTTGTGTTTCCTTAGTGGAGCCACATGATAATGGGGCTGAAGGTGTTTCTCACAGTAAGAGGCCAGACAGACTAAACAGGACTTGATGGCTTTCAGTTTTCCTCCAGTGCAGAAATCACAGAACACATCTTCATGTCCAGAATAGAAGGTATCAGCAGGAGCAGCTTGGAGTCCAGTCTTTTTCAGCTGCTCCACTAAAGCTGCTAACATGGTGTTCTTCTCCAGGTCAGGTCTTGGTATAAACATTTTTTTGCACTGAGGGCAGCTGTGGATTCCTTTCTGATTCTCTTCATCCCAGTGTGTTTTAATGCATTTCATGCAGTAGCTGTGTCCACAGGGAATAGCCACTGGATCCTTCAGTAGATCCAGACAGATTGAACAGGAGAAGGTTTCTAGATCCAGCTGAACTGCCCGCTGCTCCATTTCTCCTCTCAGTCACGGTGGCTGTGTGACTTTCGTTTCCTGAAATCAGAAACTCGTTTTTAGCTTGACTTTGGTCTCACCTAAAAATCAATGCAAAGAGGCTGCAGCCACTTAGCTCTCACCTTAAGCAGCTGTTAGTTCCACCTGCCTTTAGTTTTTCTAACAATTACTTATGAATTCTGATCATTTTAAAACCTTCATTTTCAGTTATAAGTATGAGTGATATTCACAATGGATTTAAAGTTGAGAAAAAGTTATTTTGGCAGCTAATCTGCAAAGGGCAGCATCATTTTTTAATTAGCTAATGGCTCCGACTGTTCAGCCTTCAGAAGCAGTGCGATACGGTGACATCATAGAATGGGTGGTAGCTAAGCAGGGAGTGGCGGCTTCACTCTGAAGACATGTTGTTCACCAGGGTTAGAAGAAAACTATTATATTTCATATTAAATTATACCATGATCAGCTAAAGGCATTATTTTGTCATATTTGCCTGTAGAATACTTTAAATGCTTAAAATTGCATGATTTAAATCCAGCTTTTACCGTAAAAAATTTGACACAAAAATATATTAAATTTCTCTAAATCAGCCTCCCAATCAAGTATTTCCAGCAGTTGAACAAAGTAAAGTCATATTCAGTAATTTACAGATTACAAATAAATAAATTACAATATTTGCAAACAAACTACCTGATTTTGTCCAAACACCAAATCCGAATACATCTCAAACCAAACAGACCCTTAGACAGAGGCTGGTGCAAACTAGAGACAAACCCCAGACCTAAGATGAGCGGATGGTGTATGCAGGTCAATGCAGTGAGGAATGCTCTGATCTTTATATTGGAGAAACCAAACAACCTCTCCACAGACGCACGGCCCAACACAGGAGAGCTACCTCCTCCAGACATGACTCGGCTGTATCTACTCCTTATGGACACAGGTCAGTCTTCTGAGGACCAGAATGTTCATATTTTGGACAAAGAAGACAGGTGGTTTGAAAGGGCTGTGAAGGAAGCCATTAATGTTGAGAAAGAAAAACCAACCAGAGGAATGGGCCAGTATCGGGTTTTCAGGCCAACGACCTCAATGACTCCCCATCACTAAGGGGTGGACCTGTTTTTTTGGTTAAATTTGCATCTTTTCTAAGCCATAGCAAGGCTTTGTTGGGCCACTTTTTAACTCAATGCTACTCCAGACATTTTGAATTGAGAAAACTTCCTGGATGGGAAGCAAAACGTCTTTATATTTGGAAAACAAAGTCCAGTGGTTTGTTTCTTTAACTTTTTGTTAAACCCCCTTTAAAGTGTAATTATATTTAGCTCAACTGTTTATGTTTATTAACCAAATTAAACAATACTATCTGCACATTTTTAACCCCGGCACAATCATGACTCTGCTTATATCACTCTTTATCAACTCTAAGGATCCTAAAGTACTTTACACTCAATCACTCATTCACATTCAGGCTTAATGTGGTGTAAAAGCCCTGAAAATGGAGATAATTGAATAAATGAGCCATGGACACATTCTTTCCTCTAACATGGATTGGTTGACTTATAACTTCCATACATACAGAATAATCCCAAACTTAAAACAACTTCCTTATGAACCATCATGTTACACAAACATAATAATAATAATAGATACTATAGACAGTATAATGCTTTACACTCACATTGATCTGCATTGGCTGCAATGAGCTGTCAGCTATGCTGTCAGGAAACATTCTTAACAACAAAAGCTGAACATATATTTGGTAATGAAACATATTTACGAGCTGTCTAGCATTTAGTGAACCCACTACCAAAGGCACAGGTGTGTTAATGTGTGAAATCATACCTGAAAAGGGGGATAATTGACTGAATGAGCCACAGACACGTTTTTTCCATGAATTAACAGAGGAAGTAGTTCTTCTTCTTCTTCTTCTTATGGGGTTTTATGGCGGTTGGCAGGCTTGTGAATTGTGCATTACCGCCACCAACTGATATGGAGTAAAGCAAGAAAACAGAAAACGATTCACCCAAAAAAAAAAAAAAAAAAAAAAAAAAAAAAAAAAAAAAAAAAAAAAAAAAAAAAAACCTGTGTAACTTAAACCAACATAATACTAAATCACATTTGCCCATATAATTTTAATTTACTCTAGGTCATCTTAACTCTGCCAGTTTCTGATGGTCCCATCGGTCCTCCCATCATACTTCCAACCATCTCCCAGTTCAAATCTTTAATGTCCAGGTATTTTTCTGCAGCCTTCACTATTATTTTGATTTTTTCCGTTTTTTTTTGTTGTCTGTGCAGTACAATTAATTACTTCTACCATGAAAAGAACAAAATTTGTCTTTTTAACAATAAGTGAGTCTTCATCAATTTTTTGATTCTCTAGAGGTTTGGAATTTGCCGTGTGTTGAACTGTAGGTTTGGGTTTTTCTGACTGAGATGGGATCCTTTTTGCAGCTTCAGCGTAGGTTATTCCGAGCTCAAATTTCATTTTTTTAATTTCCTCAGACCTTTTGCTTGCTTCACAGCCGCGATAGGCAGCAGTATGTTCTCCACCACAATTACAGCATTTTATTATAGCTTCTTTTCCACATTTTCCGTACTCATGTTCTCCTGCACACCTTCCACACCTCTGTTTCCCTTTACAAACTGCTGCAATGTGACCGAATTTTTGGCATTTGAAACATCTCAATGGTGGAGGATTGTAGATTTTGACATTATAGCTTATGTAACCGATGAATACTTTGCTTGGTAATTGCTCTTCCTCAAATTTAATTAGCACTGATAAACTGTCAGATCTTTCTCCGTTTCTTGTTGTTTTTAACCGTTTTACTTCTTTTACTTTTGCACCGCTTATGTTTTCCAGAATCTCTTTTTCAGAAATTTTTAGAGGAACTCCTCCAATGACTCCCCTGCTGATCTTTTTGTTCTCCATTAGGCTGCACTGAACTCTTATCCCGTCAATTTTGTTGATCCGTATTGCTTTGCCTTGCTGGGCGCTGTCTCTGCAGTTAATTAGCAGGTCTCCACTGTACAGAATTCTGGCACCTCTGACTTCTCCGACAAGTTTATTGATGGTTTTTGTTAAGTGAACCGGATTCCAATTTGTAAAAGAGTCTGCCTGATTAACGACTTTGAATATGACTTTGAATTCATTTTGTTGTGCTGTGGAATGTATGGAATGATCATCACTGGATTGTTCTGAACTAGATTCCCCTTGAACTGATCTCTGTTTTTTCCGCTTTTTCTCATTTTTTGATGTTGCTATCTTCCAACCTTCATTGTCACTATTTCCCTCTTCCATCCCACAAGAATCGCTTCCTGTTTCCTCACTACTCACGGCCCAAGACATTTCTCCATAAGCAGCTTCAAAACACGCGCCATGCACCAAACGACCATCCACATGCAATCCTCGAGGAAGTAGTTCTGCTGCTCTTTACCATTTTATACTCGCGCTAGACTCCCCCTGCTGGTCATTTATAGGCACTACATGTGCGGAACCAAATAAAATATATATATAAAACAATATTCAAGTCTGTAATACACAAAATATGCAGATATAACCATAAATAGTAAATACAGTAACATTTTGTATTTCTTAGATGCAATTTCCTGCATTTTAACCAAATTGTGTCCCGATTCAGCTCAACACAGAACCATACTTTTATTTTGTTCTTTGAGCAGGGTTTGTATTTCTTGCAACAAGCTACATCCAATTAAAATAATTAATAATTGGAAATGTTAAGCTAGCACAGTATCATAGCGCACAGAAATACCCTTGCAAAACCAATGGCGTGTTTGACCTGTTGAATTTTTTTAGGCTATGGGGAAGATTACCGGAATTAAACTAATGTTATTTTCTTTTTGCATATTTTTGGTTTGTTTTGGTTGTTGGTTGCCCAGTTAGTTGCCCAGTTTATTAAATGACTCACTTTGTTGTGCTATACCTTTTTCTGCCAACCTGCTGTGGCCCCCCAAGGTCTACTGTCCAAGATCATGATGGATGTATGCATATTCAGACCAGCACAGCAGCTCCAGTACTACAAAGAAAATAATATGGCTATGCACGCTAAAATATTCAGGCACCCATGGCAATACATATAGTTCAAAGAAATAAGAAACTGCAAATTCAATGGGCTCATTTGACAGCATTATGTTAAGTCATTTTGAGAATTAAAAATTCTGATCTTGTATGTCAGAAATGAAAGAGTAAAGATAGCCAGAAAATGTACAATAGGCCTATACAGCATGACTGAGTGTTCTGTAGCTTACACACTAGTGTACAGTGTATATGTTGGGATTTACTCTGGATTGCACATATTTAGTAACAAAATAAACATTGCCATCCATAATAATGTCCGACATCCATAGCTGAAAAAAGACTAGTGATACTTAAAGTTTGCAAGTTTGCAATTAATCAATAACATGATAAATAACATGACATGAAATCACAGCACATGAGATAGGCCTACATAGACTACCTCTTTACAACGTGAAAATGCAACAAATAATTTTGATTTGAAAAATTTATAGCACAATTCGAGATTTGAAAGTGCTTTACATGATTAAAATATAGGAAAATAAAACAGAATCAAAGCAAGTAGGAAAAAAATAAAATAAAAAATGCAGAAACAAAAAAGAACATTAAAAGAGTTGGACTAAATAAAATAAAAAGGTTGACCTAACGATGTTTCAGTTGAACTGTTTGACTAGAACAGTCGAAGGCAATCCTAAACAAATGTGTTTTTACTCTTGATTTAAAGGAACTCAGGCTTTCCGCACTTTTACAGTTTGCTGGAAGTTTGTTCCAGATAAGTGGAGGCATTTTTAATAAAAGGGAAAAGTTGGAATTCTAGAAAACTGTATGATAAAAATAGATTTATAATGTGTATAGCTCTAAGTTGGTATGCTCTGACTATATTTTAATGTATTGTGCTTTAATTTATTCAAGCTTTTTGCTGCAACCTCTTCATATGTTGTTATCACCTCCTTAGTGCACAGACATTGATGCAAACTTAGCAACTTTCTCACAATATATAGTAACTTTTCACATCCCTCTTGTGCCTCTTTTTAATCAAATCAAAGAAATAAATAAATGAAACATTTGCTTATTCTAATCCATTAATTAAACCAACACTAAATAAGTTTTCAACCTTTATAAAATATTCTCCTAACTTTTGTGATCATACATCTACTTATAACTAGTTGAATGACACCTCTGTTATGGCCTACATTTACCATCACTGCATCATTGAGGAGGGTGGCAGTAACTCAGCCACACAAAAAACTACAAATATGCAGACTGCTTTATGGCATACGTCACTTCCTCCTTTACCCGTTCCTTAAAAAGTCGATGCAACTAATACATTTCCCTGAGAGACTATTTGTGAAAAAAGCACCAATATACACTCACCGGCCACTTTATTAGGTACCCCATGCTAGTAACGGGTTGGACCCCCTTTTGCCTTCAGAACTGCCTCAATTCTTCGTGGCATAGATTCAACAAGGTGCCGGAAGCATTCCTCAGGGAGTTTGGTCCACATTGACATGATGGCATCGCACAGTTGCCGCAGATTTGTCGGCTGCACATCCATGATGCGAATCTCCCGTTCCAGCACATCCCAAAGATGCTCTATTGGATTGAGGTCTGGTGACTGTGGAGGCCATTTGAGTACAGTGAACTCATTGTCATGTTCAAGAAACCAGCCTGAGATGATTCCAGCTTTATGACATTGCGCATTATCCTGCTGAAAGTAGCCATCAGAAGTTGGGTACATTGTGGTCATAAAGGGATGGACATAGTCAGCAACAATACTCAGGTAGGCTGTGGCGTTGCAACAATGCTCAATTGGTACCAAGGGGCCCAAAGAGTGCCAAGAAAATATTCCCCACACCATGACACCACCACCACCAGCCTGAACCGTTGATACAAGGCAGGATGGATCCATGCTTTCATGTTGTAGACGCCAAATTCTGACCCTACCATCCGAATGTCGCAGCAGAAATCGAGACTCATCAGACCAGGCAATGTTTTTCCAATCTTCTATTGTCCAATTTCGATGAGCTTGTGCAAATTGTAGCCTCAGTTTCCTGTTCTTAGCTGAAAGGAGTGGCACCCGGTGTGGTCTTCTGCTGCTGTAGCCCATCTGCCTCAAAGTTCCACGTACTGTGCGTTCAGAGATGCTCTTCTGCCCACCTTGGTTGTAACGGGTGGTTATTTGAGTCACTGTTGCCCTTCTATCAGCTCGAACCAGTCTGGCCATTCTCCTCTGACCTCTGGCATCAACAAGGCATTTCCACCCACAGAACTGCCGCTCACTGGATGTTTTTTCTTTTTCGGACCATTCTCTGTAAACCCTAGAGATGGTTGTGCGTGAAAATCCCAGTAGATCAGCAGTTTCTGAAATACTCAGACCAGCCCTTCTGGCACCAACAATCATGCCACGTTCAAAGTCACTCAAATCACCCTTCTTCCCCATACTGATGCTCGCTTTGAACTGCAGGAGATTGTCTTGACCATGTCTACATGTCTAAATGCACTGAGTTGCCGCCATGTGATTGGCTGCTTAAGAAATTAAGTGTTAACGAGCAGTTGGTAAGGTGTACCTAATAAAGTGGCCGGTGCCATTAACAGTCTTACCCTGGGAAGACAAAGTGATGCAACAGCGACATCTTCAGGTTGTTCTCAGTATTAAAAACAATAATTTAGCAGCGTAGTGAGTTTTTTTGATACATTAACATAAATTAGTAACTGTTAAACTTTTAACTATTAAATAACTTGAAACTGGAATGTAAGTATTTTACTTGTCCAGTTTTATCAAAGAGCATGATGTAAATGATAAACTGTGTTTGTGTGTCTGGTCTAAGATGTGTACAATATGAATAATGTAAAATCAGAGGTGTCAAGTAACAAATTACAAATACTTTGTTACTGTACTTGAGTACACTTTTTAGGTATCTATACTTTACTCCATTACTTATTTTTCTTCCTACTTCTGACCTCAACTCATTACATTTTCACACAAGTATCTGTACTTTCTATTCCTTACATTTTTAAAACAAACGTTACTTGTTACTCTTGGCTTCGGTTGAATGTTTATAAATATTTATTTCACGTCATGTGCTCCATCCAATGCAGATCATTGGCTCCATCCACATCTAGTGAAAACTAGTGTAATTGGATGAATCATGTAACGCAAACACTCATTGGTTAGTGTAAAGGAAGAAAATATTCTTTAACATAAATTAAACTTT